>NC_072783.1:9661973-9820943 GCF_022539595.1 Amphiprion ocellaris
AGTGATGGTACATGTTAGTGAGCTTGTGTTGATTCCAGTGCAAAATACTGTAAGAAATATATGTAAAACTTTATTCATCTCAACAGGGAACACTCTGTTGCCTCTATTTTTTTGTGCTGTTTCCCTCATATTACTCAATTAAGGCCTCAAAATTAGCAATATAACGCTATAAAAAATAATCCGTTCCATGTAAAGATTTTATTTTCTAGGGTAACTATAGTTGTCAAATAAATATAGATGAGTCTAGTACTATAAAATGGCAGTTAAATATCTCAAAGTTGTGCAAAAAGTGCTGTACCTGAGCAAATATAACAAGTTATTATGTTTTTTCCATTATTGGTTAGCTTGTGTTGTTTCCAGTGCAACATATTGTAAGAAAATATATGTAAAACTTTATTTATCCCAAAGATAAATAGTCTAAAACTTTGTTCTTTGTTTTTGCATTAAAAAGTGAGATTTATAAAAATTAAATCATGTGTTAAAACTAAATGCAAATTCATGACAAGCAACTCGTCCTGGTTCTGATTGTCCACTGACATTTTATTGAAAAAGAACAATATAATATCATGTACAATAATAATAATAATAATATTAATACAAAAATCTGTACATTCCGTGGTTTTGCAGTACATTTGGAAGACTGATACAAAATTTACTGCAACAGGGAGGGAGGGAGGTATTTACAGGAGTAGGATCTATGGAGCCGAGCGGCTTTACGTCTGCAGGTTTTTAAAACAAAAAGATACAGAATATATTGATGCAAACCGTTGTGCCTTCGTATGCCGGGGTTACAGTACATTTGGCTTTTTGAATTCTTACATTCTCAGGTAAAAAACAAAAGCAGAGGATGAAAACTCAGAGCAAAAGGAGCGTGGCTTTACTTTGATATACGTTTAAAACCTTTAAAACCAGCGTCCGAAATCTTTTTGGTTCAAGCTAGTCATCAAACGCCACAGAAGTCGTGATTTCTGTTTGATTTCTTTACACTTTTGAGCGTCCAGATTAAGGCTTGATGAAGTGGCTCGAGATAAAAATGATTAAAAAAAAAAAACAAAACAAAAAGAAGAAGATAAACTGTACACATGCTCTTGAAAAACAAACCTTATTAAAACGTTCTACTTCTCTGTACCAAATCTAATCAGGTGTTGTTTTTAAGGAACACATAACTATGATAATAATACTCTTTGGCATTTTTTATCAACCGTAAAGAAAACAAAAAAAAGGAAAAGAAGGAGCAACATCATAGCAGCACTTTTAAGAACATTAAGATCGCCTGTTTTGGATGTCATCAGCGTTATTTTCACAAATCGTTCCGTTAGATATATTTGAATCAGCAGGGAGTTTCTAGTCGCCTCGTGTAGGGATGATGAAACCTTAAAGAGGAACAAAGTCGAGATTTTCTGCAGACTTTCAGTTTGAGTCGCATCTCAGACCACAACTATAGTTTCATTTTCTCACTTGAATCTCATTATGACACTCACATTTTCAGTTGCTGTTTGGTAGGACTGCACATAACCATCATTTTCTCAATTAACTGATTGTTTGGTCCAACTAATGGCCCAAGCTAGCCAATGTCTTGTCCACAACCCAAAGATATTCAGTTTACTGTCACTGAGTTGGAGCAAAACCAGAAAAAATATTCACATTTAACAAGCTGGAACCAAAGATAAAACCACACAAACCCACTATCGATGATAAAATAGTTGCCGATTTAATGAATAGTTGAAGATGTAGAACGTCCCATATGTAAAGGAACGATGTGTGACGATAACGTCCGAATCAGGCGCTCAGATTCTCATCTCACCCCGGTCTCGGTTTAAATGAGTGATTTCTGTCAGTTTGATGTCATTAGTACTACCCTGCTCCGACCCCTCGACCTGAGCAGGCATGTTTCCATCAGTCTGACCAGCTTCGACTAGAGGATAAAGCTCAGGGAATCAGTGCTGTCAAGGCAAAGTAATGTTTCTCTATCGGTTATTGCATGACGTCTGCGATGAGACCAGCTCATGAACAAATACTCTACTTGTACCTTCTTTGTTCCAGACACCTGCGTTTTTTACTCTTTGGTTCTACATGAAAAACTAAAGCGTCTTTATTTAAAGGCTTTTCCACTATTTACTAGCAGCACTATAAAAGCATCTTGTTCCAGCTGGACAGAGCAACTGAGACATGCCTGCAGTTTTCAAGTCAGCAACAACCTCCTTCCTCTTTGCAGTCGTCAGACACTGAGCACACATTCATGGGGACTTCATGGAGAATTCAATCTGCAAATATGCATGTGGTTCATAGTGCTGTGTTTTGTCATACTGTATGTAGTCAAAGTTCAAGCAGACTCTTACATACAAAGTTTTAAACCTCGCCGCTTCCCACAGCAGTACCGTTCGGCTTGTCCTCTGCCCGAGGCCCAGCTCGGCTCGCTGAGCCTCTCAGAACAGAGAGGCGATTCTTAGGAAATCTCTCACGTGAGGTCTGAGGTCTCAACAGTCATATTTCTGACTCTCGTCTCAGCGGCCGAGGCTCCAGCGGCACCGTGGCCTGGCTGTGTTCGGTCTCTGAGATGTTGTCCGTCTGGGTGCCGTCGGGCCCAACGCTGCCCCCGTTCCCCTCGTCCGTGTCCTCCTTGTTCTCCAGCGCCATCTCGTTTTCGTAGCAGAAGGAGTTGGAGTTGGAGAGGATGTATTTTTTCTCTGCGAGGTCTCTGGCGCTGCACAGAGGAGTGCTGGGAACCTCGTATGTCTTATGGAAGCGGGAGTAGTCCACCTTGTAGTAGTTCTTCTCCTCGAAGAGCACCGGCTCGAACCGGTGGCCCCAGAGGATCTCGCTGGCGACGTAGGAGCTGCGGCACTGCGTGGTCATGGCCGTCGCCTCCACCATGCCCTCCAGGATCACCACGATTTCAAACTCTGAGCTCTCCAGGTCCTGCTTGCTCATGTTGTAGAAGGGACTGTCCACGTCGATCTCGTGGACGATGGTGATCGGGGAGACGAGGAAGATACGGTCGACTCCGCTGTCGAAGCCGACGTCGATGTCCATCTGGTCGAGGGGGATGTACTCCCCCTCCGGCGTCGTTCTGGATTTCAGCAGCTGAGCTCGTACATGAGCCTCCACCAGGTGGCTCTTCCTTAAGTTACCAACTCGCCACATCAGGCACAGCTTGTTGTCCCTCATGGCCACTGTGGCGTTGTGGCTGAAAAGCAGAGTTTCATTCCTCTTCTTGGGCTTCGCCATTTTCGCCATGACGGCACCAATGATGAAGGCATCAATGATGCAGCCGACGATGCTTTGGAAAACCACCATGAAGACGGCGACGGGGCACTCGTCTGTCACGTATCTGTAGCCGTAACCGATAGTAGTTTGAGTCTCAATGGAGAAGAGGAAGGCAGCGGTGAAGCTGCTGACATTGGAGACGCACTTCTGGGCGTTGTTCTCTAAATCCCCGTGAAAGATGGCGACCAGCCAGAAGACGCAGCCAAAGAACAGCCACGACAGCAAGAAGGCGAGGCAGAAGATGATGAACATCCACCTCCAGCGGATGTCCACACAGGTGGTGAAGATGTCAGCCAGGTACCGCTGACCTCTCTCGCTCACGTTGATGAACTGCACGTTGCAGTGACCGTCCTTCTTTACGAATCTGCTCGGCGGCTGGTGCCTTGTGTGCACTTTGCCCTTGCCGTTGCCGTAGCCGTTGGGTACTGCCATAGTGGCAAGCTTCATGCCGTCCTCCTCTGATGACACAATGCTGTAGCGGCTGGCTCGCACGCTTCCCATCACCTCAGTCTGGGAGGGCTGTGCTGCTTCTGCTGCGGAAAACAGTCCGAGTTTCTGGAAGAAGCGTTGGAGAAACAGTTTTGAAACGCTTTCGGGGACCAACTCAGAGAGGAATCGGTGACAAAGTGAGGCGGGCCGAGTGGACGCCTCTTCAGACGAGTGCAACGAGAGGAGGTGAAGCTTTCACTCCTCTTTCATCAGGCGGCTGGACCTCATCAACGTCATCTGCTGCAGGAAAACAGAAACAGAACAAGTCTGTTAGAGAAAGCAGCTTCCACATAAATCACACAATAACTGAGCTGAATCAAAAACTTCCCCACTGTTCAGTCAGCTGTGCGTGCAGCCTGAGAAAAACCATCCGAACTTTCTACCAGAATCAGAGCAGCTTGTCTCCCTCTGCCAACTATATTTCATCCAGTTATGACAAACAACAACAGTGATATTTAACCATCTAACATTTCAGCTCTCACTGAGAGAGGCCACGCAGTAATTGCTCTCAGGTCCCGTTATTGGACGTTTTCAAAGTCGGCTTGTTTTCTTTGGCTGCACTGCAGTGACCCGATCGTTTCTAGCTGGATTGTGGGTTACAGCGTTTCTATGGGATCTCATGGACCGCTGGTTTTGCACCACTGATGGATTATGTAAACAGTTGACACTGAGAAAGCTTAGAGTAGACACACAGGTCAGTTTCTTCGCTGTAAAATCCACAGAAAGTTACAATTTCAACTGGAGCTGCTGCAATTCATTTAATTAGTAAAATCAGCTGTCAAGTTAAACTTTGATAATCAGTTTAAGCAACTTCTTAAGGGAAAAAGTCTAAATTTCTCTGATTGCAGCCTCTGAAATGTGACAATTTTCTGTTTTTTTCCTGTTCTGCGACGGTAAACTGAATATCTTTGAACAAAATGAGACATTTGACCAATCATATAATCCAGAAAACAATGACACTGAAAATAACCTCAAGCTGCAGCACTGATTTAAACATGCAGGATTTGTTGTTGTTCCTCAGCGGTGCGTCATTAATGCACAGCTTCATGTTTTTGCTTTTCTAAATCAAGAAATGCAAAAGATGTTTTAAACGTACGACTACTGGTACATTATCTACCCGATCACAAGCACTTTTAGGAGTTTTATCGGCCGTCTGCGTGCACAACTGCAGTTTTTCTGTGAACTTTCCTCTTTGCAGAGCTGCAGAAGGTAAACATGACATCATGTCAGCTCAGCATTTGTGTACCGGCTCTGTTATCCTACAGAATCTTTAGGGGAAAGTGTGAGCATCGCGCTCGGATCTGCAGAAGAGATGCACAGCTTGTTGACTCTCACAGAGCCCTCCGGGACTCGTGCTCGCTGCTGCAATAACGGCCGCCCCGCGAGGATTCACAGCTCCAACACCTCTCATTAGGCTCGGCTGTCCTGGCAACAAAATGTACAGTGACCTGCCACAGCGTTGTGTTCTTTTCTCTTTGGATGGATTTCTATTTGTGGCACGAGAGTTAAAGATGAGGAGGAGGCCAGGAGGGAAAAGCAAGAATGACCACTCAGTGTCACCTTAGATCCAGCAGATGCAGCCACAGCTGACTCATAATGTAGTTTCACACCTACACAAAGTAAAAGCGGCTGATGCAACCCGTCTGCAGGGTTTTATGTACTTGGAGGGGAAAAGTTCAGCCAGTATCACATGCACTGCTGGTCCTGAGTACAAAGGAAGCTGCACTGTTAATTAATCTTTATTCAGATGATGGCTGGAATGTAAATATATATAAATATGATCTATAAACACTGCAGCAGGCTTTTTTACAGTTTGTTAAGATTCATTTTTAGCTGCCAAATCTGAACTTTTTTCTTTCATAATGAGCAGAAAAAAGATGGAATAACCTCCTAAATAGCCACATACCACATTAATAATGATAGAAAATTGTCTTTCTGTGATTCGTACCTCTGTTCCTGCGCCTGTACAGTGTTTTAAAGAGTGTAACTGAAGCCTGTCTGACTGTACAGAGGCGCACAGAGCTGCCCGAAGAATGCACCAAATGCCAGCGACAAATGTTAACAGGTGCGGGCTGGAAAAAACGGCTTCTGATGCAATCATACACACGCATACACACCCGGACACCGACACACGCACGCTCAGCTCACAGCTCGCACTCGTCAGGAGTCACAACTTGTTGTGAAATGCAGAAAAATCTGAAGCGAGACCGGACTGAGTGGAACTTTTTTGGCGGTTCGCGGGACACAAGTCGTGCGTAAAAAATCAGGAAGTTTGCGCGTCATGGAGCATAAAAACCTGGCCAGGAGAGTTTAATAAGAGCAGCTGTTGGACTTAAAACACTTCATATGAGGGCAGAGTTCAGCAAAAGAGCAGAAAAGTGATGTTTCTCTACCTGTTGCTCATCTGTGCGCCGGTCTGGAGTCAGCTCTCTGAAATATAATCCAGGCGTCTCTCGGTGTTTCGGCCTCCGTTTATCCTTCAGGCTCGCTGCCGTGCGCTCCTTGTTTATTTTGGCTTGAACAAGATGAAGTGAGAAACTCCCCTCATGTCTCTGGAGGACCGGTCCCGGTAATGTGCTTCGCTGTGAGTCCCCCCGCAACGTTTTAAACAGCATGCACCGGCGCGGCCCCTCCTCCGCTCCCCGCCCGGCCAATGAGACCGAGGCGGCCGGCGCGCACACACTGCGGAACAGGCGCAATTAGGCGGCTTTTTTGGGTCTGATTTTGCAAGTTGGAGATGCGAACATGGAAGCAATGGAGAGAAATGTGACACTAATTGGTTGAGGACACGTTTAGGCTCAATGAGGGGTTAAAAACCAGAGAGAAAAGGCGAAAAAAACGAAAAATGAGACAGAATTAATGCCAGAAAAAGCATCGCCTTCTTATCTGGACAGTATTACAACCTTATAATATATTTATAGCAAACACCAAGCCGAAAAAAATGCATGAAAGTTGGTGCAGCTCTGCAAAAAAAAAAAAAAAAAAAAGTTTTCACCAAAAGGGAACAAACATGCAGCTACTTTTAACACTGGTGGCAACGTAAATCTCAACCAGAAGTTAATAAAACGGACAAGAGATGAGTTAAAAACTGAAATACGAACCAAACAAATATCAGAAAATCATCTGTTGAAATTAATACATAAATCCAGATGATATTACTACCATGTAGTATGTTTATAAGAAGCACACAACTGAAAGAAATCCAGAAAAACTTGGTCCAGCTCTGCAGAAAAGTTCAATACCAGAAGATTTTTACCATAAAACAACACATAAAATGCAACTTTCAACTCTGGTAACACGATAAATGTCAATGATTGTTTATAAAAATGACAGAAAGAGAGTTTAATGCTTGAAATATGAGTCAAAATTATTATCAGAGAAGCATACATTTAGGCTTTTGCCTCATTTTACTGCTTCCTCTAGACAATATTACTGCTGTGTAGAAGCATATGCTTTAAAAAAAAATGTGTAAAATTAGGTCCAGCTCTCCAAAACAGTTCAAATTACCAGTATTTTTAACGATCAGAGGTTAGTAAAATGTGAACCCAAGTTTAGGTTAATACTTGAATCTAAACCCCTTTACTACCATGTAATGTACGTAAAATAAACTGGCCAGTGAAATAAATGTAAGAAAGTTGCAATAAAGTGTAATAAACCACAAAGTTTTTCTTTAGATCTCAATCAGAGGTCAATAAAATGAGAGGAGAGGAGTTAAAACTGGAATATGAACCCCAAATAATATAATTATCGCAAACATACGGTTGAAAGGAAGGCAAAAAATGTACAGAAAAGTTAAATTAATCACAAAATAGGAGACAAACCACAACTTTAAACACCGTTGACACCTTCAATCTCCACCAGAGGTCAATAAAATAAGAATAGAGAGGTTTAAAACTGGAATATGAACCAAAATAACCACCAGAAAAGCGTCTAGCGGGGTTAAAACTTAAATAGAGACGTCTTTGCTACCACATAATATACTTATTGCAAACCTATGATTGAAAGGAAGCACAAAATGTGCCAAAAAAGTTCAATTAACTACAAAGTAGGAGACAAAATCCAACTTTAAACACTGTTGACGCCTTCAATCTCCATCAAACATTAAAAAAATGAGAACAGAGCAGTTTAAAACTGGAATATTAACCAAAATAACCACCAGAGAAGCATTAATTTGGAGTAAAACTTAAATCTTGACCTGTTTACAACTGTATAACATACTTATTGCATACATATGATTGAAAGGAATGCAATAAATATGCAAAAAATCTTATTAACCACAAAGTAGGAGACAAACTACAACTTTAAACAGCATTGACACCTTCAGTCTCAATCAGAGGTCAAAAAAATGAGAGTTGAGCAGTTTAAAACTGAAATATAACCACCAGAGAAGCATCAGTTTGGATTGAAACTTAAATCTAGACATCTTTACGACCACATAATATGCTTATTTCATGTATTCGGTTGACAAGACTGCAAAAAAGTTAAATTAACCACAAATTTAGAGACAAGCTACAACTTTAAACACTGTTGACACCTTTAGTCTCAATCAGAGGTCAATATGAACCAAAATAACCACCAGAGAAGCATCAGTTTGGGTTAAAACTTAAATCTACGCATCTTTACGACCACATAATATACTCATTGCATACATACGGTTGAAAGGAGTGCAAAAAAAAGTTAAATTTACCCCAAATTTGGAGACAAATTCCAACTTTAAACACCATTGACACCTTCAGTCTCAATCAGAGGTCATTAAAATGAGAGTAGAGCAGTTAAAAACTGAAATATAACCACCAGAAAAGCATCTAATTGGGTTAAAGCTTGAATCTAGACGTCTTTGCTACCACATTATATACTTATTGCATACATATGGTTGAAAGGAATGCAAAAAATGTGCAAAAAAAGTTCAATTAACCACAAAGTAGGAGACAAACTCCAACTTTAAACACCACTGACACCTTCAATCTCCATCAGAGGTCAATAAAAGAGTAGATGAGTTAAAACTAAAATATGAACCAAAATAACCACCAGAGAAGCATCTAATTGGGTTAAAGCTTAAATCTAGACGTCTTTAAGTTAAATTAACCACAAAATAGGAGACGAACTACAACTTTAAACACCATTGACACCTTCAATCTTTCAATCAAGGGTCAATAAAATGAGATTAGAGCAGTTTAAAACTGAAATATGAACCAAAATAACTGCCAGACAAGCATCAATTTGGGTTAAAACTTAAATCTCGATATATTTAGGACCTTATAGTATACTTATTGCATACATGTGGTTCAAAGGAATGCAAAAACTGTGCAAAAAAAGTTAAATTAACCACAATGTAGGAGCAACACTACAGCTTCAAACATCATTGACACCTTTAATCTCAATCAGAGGTCGATATGAACCAAAATAACAACCAGAGAACCATCAATTTGGATTAAAACTTAAATCTAGATGTCTTAAATACTGCATAATCTACTTATTGCAAACATATGGTTGAAAGGAATGCAAAAAAGTTAAATACAAATTTGGACACAAACTACACTTTAAATGCTGTTGACACCTTCAATCTCAATCAGAGATTAATATGAGCCAAAATAACCACCAGAGAAGTGTCTAATTAAATCTAGGCATCTTTACGACCACATAATATACATATTTCATACATACGGTTCAAAGGAAAGCAACAAACTGTGCCGAAAAAGTTAAATGAACTACAAATTAGGAGACAAAGTACACCTTTAAACCTTCGACCGCTCAATCAGAGGTCAGTATGAACCAAAATAACCACCAGAGAAGCATCAATTTTGATTAATATTTACATTTAGACAACATTCCTGCTGTGTAATATACTTCTAAGAAATGCACAGAAGAAAAGAAATGCATCAGAGGTGCAAGTTTTAGTCCAAAGGCAACAAATAATCAGCCACTTTGGACCCAGATTAGAAGAGAATCCAGTGAAACCATTACAGTGCTGCAGAATTCTTCCTGGATCTTCCCACCTGCTCCCTCATCCTGGTCTCGGTGATATTCGTTGTTCTCATAGATCTTATTTTTTAATGTGGGTATGGAAAATGTGTTCTGTCGGAAAGAATGACTCACTCAATAAAGGCCTACATGCCTGTATTATGATATGACTGTCTTTCTCCACTCAGCTATCGAGTTGCTTGGGATGTTTAGACTATGCATCTGTTGCTCTATAATTTTAGGTCAGGCTGCAGCCGTGTTGTCCTGCAGCCGTCGACTAAATCACTCTTCCTGCTCGCTAATTCAACGTGAACCCGCGGCCGCATGTTTTTCCCTTTGAACCGCTGCTTTTTCCCCCCGTGAGGCTTATTTTTAGCGCGGGTTATTTATAGCGCCACGTATATTTAGCCCGGACCACCTGTGGCAGTGAACTGTTGCATGTTGTGTGTGTCTGTTTGCTTTCCATGCCCAATTTCCATCAATAACGAGAGCAACGCATGCAGCGGCTCAGTGCTGCCACCGGACCACAAGGTGGAGAGCTGGAGGCTGGAAATAAGCGGAGACTCATACACAGACACACAACGACGACAACTACACACCGCAGAGCAGAGCAGGAACTCAGTCTGACCTGCAGCAGCATCTAGAGGACTCAGAGGAAACATGGAAACACAACAACAAGCTGGATTTTACACGTTTAGAGCAGCAGTGGCTCCGTTACGAAGCAGATAGATGAAAGAATGAAGCAGGAGGAGCCGGGATTTGTAGTTCCTTCTGTTTCAGACCACAGGTTTTGTTTGTGTTGGTATCACAGCAGCTTTCTGCTGCATAAAATCAGGTGTTTATTGCATCATTTAACTCCAGTCGTGTGCAGGTTGTTGTAATAAGGAGCTATGAAGAATGTAAATATTTATTAGAGTATAAAGTGCTGCTACTGAAAATTATACAAGAGACTAGTGAAGGGAGAAAACTGTTAAAACTGTGAGTTAATATCTTTATTTTCCCGCTCTGTGATACTGAATGCAGCTTATTCCTGACACATTAGAGCTCTGAAACTTCAAACTTTACTTTAGGGCTGCAGCTATTGATTATTTTAGTAATCCAGTATTCTATATTATTCTGGCGATTAATCGAGTAATCAGATTACAGCAGCAAAAGAGGAAGAGAGCGTTGTGCAACAGAAATAACTATACTATAGAAATACTATAATATACAGTATAGTACAGGGGTATAGCACATATATAATATAGTACAATTGTATTATACATATATAGTATGGAAGATAGAACACAAATAAGAAAACTGATCAGTTTATTAGTATTTATTATAGAGATTATTCAATCAGTAGCTCTAGTTGGACTTTGATTTGGCCACAAATTAAAGTGATTTCCTTCACTATGAGACAGTGTCAGACCTACACGCACTTCAATACAACATCATGTTTGAATATATGAAGTTTAACAGTTTTATTGTGCTGCTGTGTGTTATCAATAATCAGCTGCATTAATTGGTAAAATAAATAGATAAATATATGTTTTTGTTCCTCATTGTTCTCCATTCAAACAACCTGTTGACTGAAGCAGCTAAACACCAGTTCTTGAACTAATCATGTGTGACATATAGTTTAATCTGAAACTGTAGCCAAATCTAAGTGTAAAATTGTGATATTTCTGAAATGAAATTGTTTAAAAATTCACCAAAAATGAAAAAAAAATTGCCCCAGATTATATGAAACCAAGAAAAACACTCAGAGCGCGCAGTACTCCTCCAAGGCTGCTCAGTCGTTGTATCATTTCCGACGGGTGAAATCTTGAACAAATTTGTGGCAGAAATCATGGCAACATAGAATGTGGCAGTTTAATATAGCTGTACCTACAAACAAAATGACCTTGTACTGAGCACAAGCACGTGTTATGCATGTGTACATTATACAATACAATACAATACAATAACCTTATTTATCCCTGAAGGGAAATTCAATCATCTGGGGTCTTATCTGTTTACTTTAGAATTAAATAGTCCAATTGCTGATGGTATGAAAGATTTTGTAAATCTTTCTGTCCTGTAGTGCAGGGATAAGAGCCGACTGCCACCGACGTATCGTTGCTCACTGAGGCAGATATGAAGTGGATGATCCATGTTTCTCATAATGGCCTCCATCTTGCTCAGTACACATCTCATATATGTATGGATACCAAATCATGTGACCTAAATATGTAGCAGGTGGCGGGAATTGATGGGACTCAGAAACGACCCCACAATTTAATCGATTGTTCCGTGTATCATTTCCGACAGATAAGTCCTGGTAAGTCCTCAGCAGTGGATTTGTAGTAGGATCACAATCATATGACCGTCAGTAGGCAGCTGACATAGTGTTCACTTGTTGTCATGGTTACAGTGATGCCGTGCCGCTATCTCGCAATGATATGGAAATCTTTAATAAATCTGTGTATCCAGACTATAAGTCGCATCACTGACATAATCTAATCACTTGGTCCTTGTGTCATTTCTGACCTTGCCTGAAAATTTTATCCAAATCCGTTAGTCTGTTTTTGAGTAATGTTGCAAACAGACCGACAGACAGACGGATGCCGATCATCACATAATTCTGCAATGTTCCTTGGCGTAGTAAATATATGAAATATGAAATATGAATATGAAATCAAAAATAGCTAATCAAATTTAACTTGTACAATGACATCAGAGCAAAACCATATAACAGAGACCCATTTGGCAGACATCCTGAACAATGGCCGCCAAGGTCGATGCTAGCAGTTTTTCCTGAGAAGGTGACCTGCAAGAAGCACTCGTGCCAAATTTCATGTTGTATCACAATCTGCACCATGGTTTCTGAGCACAACGACACAACAGAGACCCCGTAATACCTCAAAAACGTTCATCATGTCTTCTTGTTGATACAGTAGTTTTGAGTTCTTTTGTTCAGACATAAGGTGCATAGATAGACATTGATTACTTTCACAATTTCGGCAAAAGCTCTCGCCTTCTTAAGAAGCGTCGCACTGACAGCGTGTGACGTGTCAACCGGCAGATTTTGACAGCCGGCATATGCGACACGCCCAGTAGAGCCGCCAGATTCGCCGGGCCAACCACGCCCACGCTGTAATGGCATGTCATGGTGAGCCCAATGGACCCGACCACCCCACCAGGCATGCCGCATCCCCCACCATGGAGGCCATGGAGATCCGGAGGCGTGCGAAGAGGGTCATGAACAGGGATGAGGGGGGCTTCATGCTCTCCCACACCTGGGACACCCTACTCCAGAAGAGAATCTGGTGGCTCTACAGGGCGTGCCACATATGCCGGCTGTCAAAATCTGCCGGTTGACACGTCATACGCTGTCAGTGCGACGCTTCTGAAGAAGGCGATAGCTTTTGTCAAAACTGTCAAGGTAATCAATATCTATCTATTCACTTTATGTCTGAACAAAGGAACTCAAAACTACAACAAAGACCCATCTGATGGCCATCTTGAAAAGTGGCCACCATATTGAATGTTTTTCATGGCTAGCACTTTTTCTGAATAGCTGACCAATGAGGAACACTCACGGCAGATTTCTTGCTTATATCACAAAGTGCACGACTCAACCCCAAACTCACATTTACCTGCTCCACTATCTGAACCCCCAAAACCCCAACAATAGGTTTTAAAACCACGTTATTTTTTTTTAAATCACCAGAATTAAATCACTTATCACAGCCTGCAAAATCAGAAAGAATCATCCCATTTTCAACTTTTTTCAACAGTTCTTGAACTAATCATGTGTGGTGTGTAGTTTGATCTGAAAACCTAGCCAAATCTAAGTGTAAAATTGTGGTATTTCTGAAATTAAATAGTTTAAAAATTCCCCCCAAATTAAAAAGTTTGCCCCAGATTATGTAATAATAACCTAAAATTCTAAACTCTTCAACTGAGAAGACACGAGTGACTCAGCTGTGACCAACAGTCATGTGACAAATATTCAGGGAATTTTTGGGTTTGTTTACACAGAACACTTAGAAGAAAAATAGGAAAACAAATCAAAAATGTAGTGAAACATCTGTACCATGTAGAAGCATCTTTTTTTCAAGTATTGGTAACACCCATTTTAATTCTTTTTCCTGCACAGAGGACATTTCTGAGTTATTTCTCCTCCTAGCCATGGCTGTGTTGCTGTTAATGCTGCGAGTATAAATCCATGTTAGAGGTAAACACTGACAGATCTGCTGCCCTGATTTCTGTGAAGGTATTTGTTGACATTTGTTCCATTACCAGCAGCTGGGTGGACTTCAGTGAACAAGTCGCTCCATCGTGTAGATCCGTTACGAGGCCTGAAGTCTGTTCTGGTGACTAAAGAGGAAGCTGTGGTTGTAGAAATCCTGCTGTAGCTTCTGTGGTTTGGAGTTTAGTTTCTGCTCATACTTCCAGGCGTTGTTTTCTTTCCTGCAGTTACTGCATAGGACAAACAGCTATTATTACCTCTATATAACACCTTTAAACCATCATATATTGAACACACACAGTACATGTGCAATTCATTCACCAAATATGATGTGTTGTGATGTAATAATGTGATTTTTAAAGCCACGATGTCTATTTTTTTTGCATGTTTTTGCACTATTTAGATTTTCTCTAATATCATTTCAATTTATTGTTACATCTCGTTTGAAAATTCACCAACAACAGAAAAGGTTGCACGAGATTGTGTAAAAATAACCCCAAAAATTCTGAGAAGTCACGAGTGACTCAGCTGTGACCAACAGTCATGTGACAAATATTCAGGGAATTTTTGGGTTTGGTTACACAGAACAGAGTGGAGACAAGTATAATAAGTCTGGGTTTATAAACCACAGTGTGAAGCCTGAACTGCTTAGTACACAGAGATCAATGGGCTGCATAAACAACTACAGGAAATTTAATAATACCAGTCGTGTCATTATTTAACAGCCATAAACACGCTATTTTGCTTTTGCTTTAAAATGAGCCACATGATTTCTATCATTGGTGTCTCAATGAAATCTAAAAAATGTTCTGAGCATTCAGCATGCATCAAGAAATGTTAGCTAATAACTTAAACCAATGAGCAAAGTTTATTTGTGCAAATATGAAAAATATCAAAGAAACAAATGCATTGTCCAAAAAAAAGTAAAATTAAAAATGGATTCTGCTGATTCAAAATGACCCAAAAAAATGAATTAACTTTGACAAATTATAAAATAAAAACTTTCAGATGTGATCATACTGTAAAATAGGAATATAATATTATATTAGGTGGACAGATTAGCGAGAAGAAGGCTACGTTTTGCGAGCATGTTAAGATTATTGTGTCTACTTTGCCATAAAATAATCAACATAATTTAAGCTGCAAGCAGCGTTGAACGGGTCCTCGCGTCCTTGCTGGCCAGCGAATCCCAGCACGTCCACCAGGTGGCGCTGTGACTGAGAGTGTATTTTGGTTTATGGATGTGATGAAGGCCAGAGTCTGAGAACACATGTAAAGTTTCAGGCTGATTGGAGCATGTACAAGTTATTTAGACAGTACTTCCTGTATCATGACAAAATGTCGAAATTCCTCCAGCCACCATTTCCACGGCCTCAGACTTTTTGTTTTGATAACTTTTGATCACCCATAACTGGTGTACACCCTTTCTTGAGCTCTGTCGGGGTTACCCCGTTTCAGTCTATAGCGCTTGAAAATGTTCAAAAATGACCCAAATCATCCAAAATATGACACATACTTCAAAATGGCCGACTTCCTGTTGTGTTTTGGGTGTTGGTTGCCATAGACTTTTTGGCTCACACCTATGCAATTCCCCTGAAATATAAAATTTTTTGCCGATCATGATGTGTGTGTAAACTATTTTTAGGCCTTCAAACGTCCAAATGAAAAGTCCGCCAAAGAAAGAATAATAATAGTGAAGAAAAAAAACATGGGTTTCAATAGGGTCCTAAGCATCATTCAGTGCTCGGACCCTAATTAAAGCTGCAAGCAACGTTGAACGGGTCCTCGCATCCTTGCTGGTCAGCATTTCCAAGCATGTCCACCAGATAGCGCTGGTTTGAGGCAGATTGGAGCATGTCCAGGCGAGTTACAAGGCATTTTCTGTGTCATGGCGAATTGTTAAAATTTCTCTGGCCGCCATTTCCACGCCCTCAGACTTTTGACAACTTTTAATCACCCATGCCTGGTGTACATCCTGGCCAAATTTGAGCTCTGTCGGAGTTACCCTGTTTGAGTTTATAGCTTTTGAAAATGTGCAAAAATTGGTCCAAAATCGTCCAAAATATGACACATAATTCAAACTGGCCGACTTCCTGTTGACTTTTCGGGTATTGGTTGCCATGGACTTTTTTGTGCGTCTTGATGGGTTACATCTGTGTACCAAATTTCATAGCTGTAGGTGACACGTAGTGGCTGTAGTTCCTGTTTGAAATTTTCTCTGTGCCGCTTTTGAGCCATTTTGGCTCAAACCTATGCAGTTCCCCTAAAATATCAAATTTTTGCCGGTCCTGATGTATATGCCAATTTTCATGCGTTTTTGAGTATTTTTAGGCCTTCTAAATTAGGATTTTAAATGTGCAATGCTAATAAGATTTTTACAGCTCTGATTATTAAAGTAATTTCTATTGTTTCCTCCCTTTGTACTGTTGGACATCATACAGTTTGGATTGCTCTTGATTTGGCTTTTTATTTAAAAAATCTTGAAAACATTGAACATCGTAAAGGTTGAAGATGGTTTAAACCTTTTGTTTGTGCTGCTGTAGCATTTATTTTATCTAATAAACAGGTTTTACACAGTTAAATACAGACTTATTGGTGTTGTTTGTTGAGAAGATCAGTTGAATTAAATAAAAATTAGACCGTCATTGTTGTAATCTCGTGCCTGAGTAACGTCATGATCTGCGGATTGATCTATTTTGGACAGATGACAGAAAGAATACGTGCTTTAATAGAATTAAACAGCAAATCAAAGCAGCGTCTGGTTGCTTTTGTCTGTCTGGTTACTGGGCATCAAAGGTCAGAGCTCTTCTCGGACAGAAAACATGATCATCTGAGACGTGAAGATACAAACCACACATTTAAACATCACTTTATTTAAATCCTTGACACTGATAGTCACTTAAAAGCAGTACTTTATTTCATATTTTAAAAAAAAAACTGTTGGTCTCTATGTGCCACCAGATCCTCAAAATGTAAAATCTTTCACAAAGAAATCAAACATACCTCCTCCAGAATCTGTCATTTGTGTGTGAGATGTTGTGTTAAACTGGTTTTTGAAACAAGAGAGTCCACCACCACAAACATAAAGACAAAAAATTCCATGTGTGTCTTATAAACTACGCCGAATTGACTCATAATATGGGACGTTTATTTACTATCAGCAGTGGCTAGACGTTAAACTTTACATAAAAATCCGACCCATGGAGTCAAAGTAATGTAGCAGAAAAGATAAAATATTTAGTCCACCAATTGTTTTGCAGTGTGTCACATATTGCAGATACACTTGTTAAAGGAACTCTAGATGTTTAAATCTCTCTTTTTACAGACTTTTCGTTTTTCTTGACTTAAAACTTGAAATAAAAACGTGATTATTTTGACCCAAACAACCTCACATCTTCTTTCAGTGTATTAACATTAACAACCACACAAACATAGGATTGCAAATTGAAAAACGATGCACAGAGCTGCTGTAATTTTTCCTAGAGTGACATCTGCCAAACCCATACCAGTCAACGGTAGTTACCGATCAGTTACGTGTTGTGTTCATTGCACAAACCTACACCTCACTGCTGTTTCGTGGTTGAATGTTGATGGACAGACGAGGCATTGTCAGTTTTATTTTGCATTTAACAGCTGAAGGTTCTGACTCTGAACAAACTGAAGACTCTGGTTCTGCTGTAAAATAATTAATTTTGTCCGCATCAGGTTCATCTTCATCTGCAGAGTTGTTGTCATCGTATATATATTTATAAATCTATGTATATTTATATATGTATAGATCCTATACCCTTCAGCACAGTAGACTGTGTCGTGATTTTTAGGTGTAAATTAAAAACCTTCATGCAAAAAACCCCCCAAAAATTCTGTAATGTTTTGTTTTGAAACCCACAACTTCAGTAACTTTAACAGGAACAACTGAGTTCTTCTTTCTAGCCTGCAAAGGTTGAGTCTTAGGAGCCCAAAAAGACATTTTGGTCGAGTATCAAATCACAGTAACAATCTCGAAACTTTCATCACTCTTTCAGTAAATGACATTCAGTTCTTGATGTTTCTCTTTAGCAAAGATCTCTGAAGGATCTCTGAAGAACCTCAAATCTCACAGCTCTGCTTTTACATTTCTGCCCTTGAGAGGTCATTCGGTAAAGTCAAAGCATCTCGACTGTCTGCTTGAGATGTTGAAACAGTTGGCCTGAGGCGGCCGTCGCTCACATGTTCCACCATCACCGTTGGAGGCTTCAGGAGGTTTTCCTCATGGTGTTGCTGCTGTGTGTGTGGAGAAGGCCGCGGGGAACATCTGGGTGAAAGTCGAGGCGAGTGTCGAGGCGATGGCCGCAGCTGCTTCTTGAGCTCGTACTCCTCAGCGCTGACCTCAGGAACCAGAACCTTGGCAGTGTGATGAAACATGGTGTAATCTACTCGGTAGTTCCTCCTGGTGACCCGGATCATCTCCTGGAACAGCTGACCCCACAGGATCTCAGCTGGAGTGTACGAGGTTCTGGTCTGGTGCAGCATTCCGGTTTGGTCGTCCGTGTAGGTGAACGACACCACCAGCTCGAAGTCGGCTTTCCTCAGATCCACCAGACTCATCTTGTACAGCGGGCTGCTGGGCTCTATCCGGTGGAAGATGGTGGTCGGCGTGACCAGGACCAAGTCCCTCTGCTGGATGACCAGGTCCTCATAGGTTACGTCGACCTTCCCGGTGGCGTGCATTGTAGAGCAGACTATCTGAGCGCGAGCCGACCCCTCCACCAGATGGTTCCGGCGGAAATCCCCGACCCTCCAGGAGAGGCAAAGGTAACCATTGTGAAGGTTGATGACGGCACAGTTGCTGAAGCCCACCGTCTGTGCCCTCTTTCTTGCCGAAGCCATTTTAGCGACAACGATTCCAATGACGAAGGTGTCGATGAAACAGCTGATGACGTCCTGTATGGTGACGATGATGATGGCGATCATGCAGTTCTCCGACATTCCTCTGAAACCGTAGCCGATCGTGGTTTGAGTTTCGAGCGAGAAGAGGAAAGCCGCCGTGAAGCTGCGCACCTCATAGACACAAGGATCGTTGGTGTGATCTCTGACATCTCCGTTAGCGAGAGCGATGACCCAGAAGAGGACACCGAAGAAGAGCCAGGACAGGATGTAGGACAAGGCAAAGATCAGGAACATCACCCTCCACCGGATCTCCACCAGGGTGGTGAAGATGTCGGTCACAAACAGAAGCCATTCCTCGGGGACGTGGCGGAAAACAACGTTACAGTTGCCTTCTTTACGGACGTAGCGGTGTTTCTTTGGCTGAGGCCCGTTTTCAGTCTTCACACTGAGTTCATCAGCGGGACTCACGGACGTATACTGTTTATGCATCTTCCAGAGTCTGTGGGGAACATTGGAAAAGATGTTTTATTCAACTGAGTGACAGTAAATATCAAATAGCTCACATTTTTAGTGTTCATGTGCAAGCTACTGTGTAGAATATCTTACGAGTATCTTTAGATTTTTGAAGTCTCTTTTCACTTGTTGATTAAACCCCTAAAAACTCACCTGTATGAATCAAATTTATAGTGGTGTAATTGTTACCAGGGATGTTCCGATCAAGGATTTAGTTTTTCTCCCAATCTGGTGATATCCTTTAATTTTTACTATTTGGTAATTCCCAAACCATTTCCCTTGATAATACACACTTGAAGTATTGTAGATTAGCTGCAGTACCTGGTTGCGCCACCAAGTACTGAGGTCTTACTGTGTAATATTACAGGCAGAGGAAATGGGCAAGCAGAGAGCATTGTGGGGGGTTTACTAGTAAAGAGGCACCAAGACAAAGACTTTTGTGGGGCCTAATGACCTTAAGTCAGTGCTCATGTTTGAATTCTAACTTGACTTAAATACAGTAACGTTCTTACATGTTGAAACAGCAATATTAGCATTGGATAAAAGTCTATTGTGCTCAATTTATATTATAAATTATTCAATTATTGACTGATAATTCTGTACTTTAAACGTTTCAATGGAGAATTAAATTACTTATTAGGAGCCTGAAAGTATACAGGTCTTTTCCTGACTTGTAGCTACGTTTTTTATTTTGCAACTTAAACATTTTTGTTTGGACGTGTGTATATTCGAGACTACCTGGAAATATTTCATGAAATGACATGGGAAGAACTTGGGACCTAAAAATAAAGGCAAGTCTTCTTCAGTTAAAGGCCTATTGCTTTTCGTACTTGAGGTAAATAAAGCCTTCAATCCTTTTTTGAGGTAATTGGGTACTTATCATATTCAGCATCCAGATTTTTTGTTTCTTGTTTCTGTATAATTAACTATGTGTAATCTGCAGTCAGAGTCCCAACTTGTCGCCTCTCCAACATTTGTCCGTTTGAACTAAGCGTTTGTTGTTTTGACCCCAAACTCTGCCTGAGCTCAGATCATTAGACTTAATGCAGGTCATCGCAGCAGACCAAACAGCTACTAAACCTGTCTGATCTCTGACCCAGATCAGGATGTCAGTGATCCACAAATGTGACACAGAAATCCAGATTTTTGTCCCGAATTTAACTCTGCACCTGAAGCACTAATTTTGCCAGTTGTTTTTGAAATGTTGAAGCTAAAATGACGCCTAAGATCTCCGAAGTGTTGCAGCATTACAGTGCATTACAGTACATCTATTGACTATTGTTACAGCTGTTTTATTGATTCTACAACTGATGGAATGATTGTGTTTCCACAGTTGTTGACTCTCTGAACCCTTAAACATGCTATCAGCTTTTAAAGGCATGCTAATTTTAAAAAGAAAAATGCCAATATGACACTATTTATCAGAGATACAAACTGTAAGGACAGAACAAGTTAACAATCTGTGAACTGTGACATTCTGTTCCTTTTGGAAATTTTACCAAATATAAGGTTGAAATCAAGATATTCCATCAAAAAACACTTTATTCTCTTTTTCTCGTTTAAAAATTTGTAAAAAATAAAAAATAAATCCTGCCTTCCTCTGCAGGACTAAGAGACAGAACTGACTCAGCTGTGACCAGCAATTATACACTAAAAATAGACAAATATGGAAGCAAATTAGAAAAATTGAGAAGAAAATATAACAAAGTAAATACAGTGTACAGAGGGGCCTTTTTTGGAAGATACATTCAGCATGGTGAAATGTCTTTCTAGAGCTGATTGAGTTTGTAGAAGCTGCAAAAATGTAAATATAAAAATCAGTGGTGGGACGCGATTAAAAAAATTAATCTACTTAGAGGCTTTGTAATTATTAATTGCGATTAATCACATTTTTGCCAAAAAGCAATATTTGACACAATAAGTTTTTCAGTTCAAATAAGAATCAATCAATAGACATATACGTGAACTTAAACAACAAAAATGTTTGTTTCATTTCTATTTATCTACATTTTTCATCTGTCTACTACATTCACAGATTACTGCAAACTCAAAGTGTAATTATAGCGATTATACTCAACATTTGAAGACTTTGTAAACTCAAGCACTTTTAGTGTCTTGAAAAGTGGTCTACTATGGGATGGCTACACTGTTAGCTGGTACCAGGACTGTCGTAGCTAATGTGTCCACAGGATCGTCAGTTTCTAGCGTCCTATTCATTGTCTATGTGAAACGCACCACATTTCATGCTGGTTGTGTCCCCGGAGCTCATTTCCATAAAGTAGACTTCTCTTCTACTTTATGCAAATTCGGTGCGGGCAGCAGAGGTCCGACGCATCGTAAAGCTATTTATTAAACGTCTAAACTAGCTGTCGTTGGACTAAAACAAGGACAGATTCAGCAGCTTCTTTCTCGCCTCAAATGCTTTCAGAAATGCTTTTTGCTGAAGTGTTCGTGTAATAAAAGAGAACTTTTGCAGCCCAGCGGCCATGTTGGTCTGATGTTTCTACTGGACTGAAGTTAAAGCGCCGTCATGTGACCAGCCAGCGGCCCACTATAGTGCTTCCTGTGTATCTTCTTCATGGCTGATAAACAGGCTTTAGGTGCATTACCGCCACCTACTGGGCTGGAGTGTTCATCAGTGTTACCAGCATGCCAGAAATTAGGGAACTGAGAAAGGTGCGATTAAATGTGTTATTTTTTTAAAGCGTTATTTTATCTGTGATTAATTAATTGAAATTAACGCGTTCAAGTCCCAGCCCTAATGAAAATATTAATAACATGTTGAGCTGAATTTTTTTTTCCAGTGTTGGTAACACCTTTGGACAATTAGAAAAATGTTAATGCTGATTCCAATTTTTTTTAAATATCAGTAAAATATTCTAAATGTATAATTTATTGCATTATAACCATGTTAAACTGCAGAAAAGACATTTCTGAGTTCTCTCTGCTTCTAGTCATTGTTGTTGTGTTGCCATAGAGGTGCAGGACTTTATACTGCAATGAAAAATGAACCAACAGTGAGGAAAAATGTAACTGAAGACAAAAAAAAAGAACACCCACAAACTGCAAAAAGTTCAGACAGTTCAAAGAAATTTGTGAATAAACACGCAACAAAATTTGTACAAATCTTGATTTTTGTGCAAATGCGTGTTTTGTAAACAACAAACAGTTGAAATATGTTGTGACGCTGCACCTTCTGCATTCAGAAAATCCTTCAAGGGCTTTTCCTGTTGCTCCGACGCAGAAAAACATCCATTTACCTAAACCAGCTGTGCCCATTTTCCAGCTTTCTTCTTTCCAGCTGCTGTTGTTTGAGGAAACAATTAAAGGATGGAGTCTTCCATGTTTCAGAAACTGGAAATCTCTGACCTCCTACTCCTGTAACATCTAATATAAATACATAATGAACGGCATTCTGCTAAAAACAAGAACAACCTCTTTGTTCTTTATAGTGCCGCTCACATGTTTTCTTTCATATTTCGTGTCCTGTTTTCATCAGATTGTTCTGGAGGTCTATTTTTAAGATCTGGGAATGTTTACCATGTATGATTCTCCTTTTCCTGCCTCCTTTGTACTGTGTCAATACCTTTAATCTTAATGGGGCAGTTGCCTGGAGATGCAAACCCAACGCAACAGTCCTCGCTGGGGCAGTTGGGTTTCTTTCCTCACACAATAAATCACTGATGCTTCAACTGATGCATTTACTGCATCTTCAGATTCTGTTTAGGCAGCAACTGCAGAGAAATAAACTCATTAAACTTTGATTTTCTACGTTTTTTTTATCAGCATAAGTAAAAACAAACTCTTTTAGGTAGCACCAGAATGTCAAATTATGTTGTTCTCTGCTTTATGGATTAGCAGCTAATTTTCTACACACATTCATAGTCCTCAGAGGATAAACCCTACATCTATTTTGATAATCCCCTGACTTTATGTGATGATCACCGTTGGTTTGTTCATCTGTCTGTTAGTAACATTACTCAAAAATGGACTTGTAGCTGGGAATCTAGACCAGCAGTCTCCAGCCTTTTTTGCGCCATGGACCGGTTTCAAGCAAGACAATTTTCTGTGGACTGGTCATCGCACACATAACAAATAATACATATATATTTTTAGTATTATTTATGTGACAATCAGCATTGGTTTGTCTGTCTGTCTGTCTGTTAGCAACATAACTCATAAATGGACAAACAGATTGGGATGAAATTTTCAGGGAAGGTCAGAAATGACACAAGAACCCAGATGCCCAAGATGCTTCAAAAATGATTCAAAATGTGTCCAAAATGACTTGAAAATTATCCAGAATTACAGAAAATTTTCCATAAATGATCTAAAACAATGAATATTTTTTAGAATGACATGAAAATAGTATAAAATGACTGGAAAATGATCCAAAGTCAGTCAAAATTTCTCTCCAGTGATTAAAAATGATCCAGTATGACTGAAAATTTGCAGAATGCCACTAAATTTGTCCAAGATGTTTTAAAACTCATCCAAAATGACTCAAAATGTGTCCAAAATGACTTAAAAATGATCCAGAATAAAGAAAATCTGTCCAGAATCACACAAAAGTTCTCAGAAATGACAAAAATCTTCCCACATTGACCAAAACTTATTTTAAAATGTACAAAAATTGCTCAAAAATTGTCCAAAATTACTTAAATCTACTCAGAATGAACGGAAAATAATTAAAAATGACTGAAAACTCGCAGAATAACATGAGAAGCTTAGAAGCAGAGTGGTCTAACTCACAAAAAATCCTAAGTTTTATATCATTTCTGTAATATTTTGTGGTCTAACCCTCAACTCAAATATAGCGTTACAGTGGAGCTTCAGTGTTAGACCATTCTTGAAAACACAAAACTTTGAACCCATTTTTCTCACTCTGCTTCCAAACCCTTCATTTCGAGCTACAAGTCACATTTTCATTGTCAATTATTCTGGTAATTTTCTTCCTTCATTGATTGATATGAGTTGAATAAAAACAGCAGCAACAGTTCAGGTAAACTTCAGTTCTGTTTTAAAAGTTTCAGGGCATGTCATGCCACAGTCAGATGTCTTTTGCCCCAGAAACATCGAACGCTCTGTAAACACACAATAATATTTCCATGCAGAAGCCTGATGTTGTCCAACAGCGATGGCCCAAGACCTTTTTTTCTGGGTGGAGGTCAGAAAACTGTCAGAGATCCAGTGAAGGAAGCGCCACGGGACCGAGCTGGTCTGAGTCAGCAGGGGAAAAATGAATGTGGAAACTGGAATGGTGTCATGGTGCGATCACGGGCAGAGGAAGGATCAATCACAGCCAAACCACTGAGTGCATCCTCTACGCCCAAAACAAATGGGGTTTGAATCACCGCTATCTGACTGAGGGAACTGGGCTCCAGTCTCAGACTCCACTTTCTCCTGGCCACAGCCAGTCCCACCACTGCCAGAGCATGGAGCTCACTCCATGAGGTCATAGGAATAGCGTCCTGTTAGCTTCCCATAATCCCCTCCTAAGTGCTCTGATATGTAGGAAGGCAGGAAAACGCAGCGTCCTGCTTTAAAACCAGCAGTTAGAGCTGCATTCATACTGAAGCTATCAAACCTGCAGCTGTCGTTGTTTTTAATGCGGATATCTGAAAAAACCCAGTGTGGTTCTGTCCACGTATGCTAACAAGGTGCAGTCCTTTAACTTATTTCTGCTTTCTATATCAAAAAACTGCAATGATTGAGAGAGGAATGATAAAATAAGGTGCTGCTGGTACATTCATTGAAGTTTGGCTACACCTGTGGATGTTGGATTAATAATCCACTGGATGGTTTCAATGGTTCTGTTTTTTAGGAAACTGGTGAACTTTCCATTATTATTCAAGATGGGATGCAAACTGAAAACAGTTGTCTACTTAATTTACAATTTAAAGTTCAATTGGCGCTTTAAAAGCATGAGTTAATGTAACTTGAAAAGGCAATTGTTAGTTAAATTAAGCTAATAATTTACAATTTTTGTATGCAGTGATAATAAAGCTATTCTATTCTATGTTCTGCTGACGTTCTGCTTCTCTATTAAAATACAGCTTTGATTTAAAAAAAAAAAAAAAAACCTGCAAATATTACTCGATTTACAGTAAAAGCACTGGCAGCCACTTTCATTGTCGATGGCTTATTTTGTTAATATTTAGCCCAACCAGATCTTAGCGACTACTGGATTAACTACAGTAAAGTTTTTACAGGCATTACAGTACATCTGTTGACTACAGTTACAGCTGTTTTATTGATTCTACAACTGATTGAGTGATTGTGTTTCCATAGTTGTTGACTCTCTGAACCCTTAAACATGCCGGCAACTTTAACCCCTTAATGCCTGTTGTCGCAAATACGCATCATACCACTTTCATTCAGACCGCCGCCAAGATAGCGTATCCATTCCCCCAATGCCGGTTTGTGCATATTCAATACGCACCTTGGAACCTTTAGCAAGGACTGGTTTCTGGTAGGACCGATCAGAGTGGGACCTAATTATTATTTATCTGTTTTTATTATTATATATCTGTTCTATGTGTAATAGATAAATTAACAATCTCCACTTATTTTAGCATCAGCTGGAAAGCAAAAACACAGAAAAAATGTTTTTTATTTAATTGTAAATAAATTCAGGTGTCAAGGGGTTAAAAGGCATATTCTTTTTTAAAAAATCTCCAAAATGACACCATTCATCAGAGATAGAAACTGTAAAAACGGAACAACTTCACGATCTGCTAACTGTGACGTTCTGGAAAATTTACCAAATACAAGGTTAAAATCAAGATATTCCATCAAAAAACACTTTATTCTCTACGTCTCATTTAAAAATTCCTAAAAAAAAAAAAATCCTGCCTTCCTCAGCAGGACTAAGAGGAAGAATTGACTCAGCTGAACAAAAAATAGGCAAATATGGACGCAAATTAGTAAGATTGAGAAGAAAATAAAACGAAATAAATACAGTGTTCATGGGAGCCATTTCTGGAAGATACATTCAGCATGGTGAAACATCTTTCTACAGCTGATTGAGTTTGTAGAAGCAACAAAAATGTAAATATAAATAAATTAATAACATGTTGAGCTGCCATTTATTTGCCATTTATATTGTCTGTTATTTGAGTGATTCTGACTCAAACAGCATTTTTAATCTAAAAACTGAGCTGCGGTTTCCACCACAGTCGCTCTACTTCTTATAGCGTTCCCTTCTGTAACATAAGAGATTCCTGCGTTCCTGGTAAAGCTGAACAATCATCAATCTGAGCTCAGTCTCCTGCACAGTAAATCACTGTGCAAATGCAGTCGTTTGCATTTGAGTGCAGTGAACCCTCCTGGTTCCCGGTGAGCTGCTGACCCACCAGGTCGAGCTGTTTTCTCCACATCCACTCATGACCTGAAACGAGCCGCTCTGTGTACAAAACAAGACATCACTCAGATGGAGCAACCAAAACACCCCCCGACCTTTGGCACCAAGTTCCCACTGCACTCAGAGCTCCGACACTCTATATTTCTGAGGTTTTTCTTGATGTTTTCCGCAGCCACGCTTCCTCACCGCGTCCTTTTGTCTTGTGGAGTCGGACAATAGAAGTCGAGGGATGAACTCTGGAAACAACTTAGGCAATTGGCTGGTTTCCTCCGCCGCTCGGGGCACTTACAACTCCATTACATGCTCACTTACTGCAAATGACAGAGTGCCACCCATCTGTGGTTCACTGGAACAGAACCGTGGACACGAGTGGCTGGTCTCAGCTCGGCCCGGGGCTTTCTGCCGCCTCTAATGACCTTCACAACCTCCACGCTGCACAACGTTTCCGTCTCAGCCGGTCACTTTGACGCACCGCTTCAGATCACGTTTTATACTAAATCTGGTGACATTGATCTGCGTTGGAGGTTTCCCAAAAAAGTTTTTAAATGAGACGTCGCTGGTGACACATCTGAACTCCAAGCAGTTTCCAGACGTTTTTAGCTCCTGTAACATTTTCTGCACTGTGGGTTCATTTTTCAATATAAAGTCCTGCACCTCTATGGAAACAGAACAACATGAAGAAGTCCTGAAGCGTCACAACATATTTCAACTGTTTTTGTTTAAAACACAAACATTTGCACAAAAATCAAGACTTGTACAAATTTTGGTGCTCGTTTAGTCACAAATTTCCTTGAACCCTCTGAACCCCACATGGTTTCTGGGTGCTTTTTTTTTTGTCTTCAGTTACATTTTTCCTCACTGTAGGTTCATTTTTCACTGCAATATAAAGTCCTGCACCTCTATGGAAACAGAAGAACCATGAAGAAGGAAAAAGAAGTGCAGTTTTACATAGTTAGAATGCCATGAATCATGAAAAACACTAAATGCAAGTGGAATTTTTTTGATAATTTATTGTGCAAAAATTGAAAAAAGAACTGGTGCAACATTTTTCCAAGTGCCCACAGATACAAAAAATGTGACTTCACATACTGTACATATTCTGCTATTTACATTTTTCATTAGTTTTACATACTTGTTTCCCCTTTGCTTGTGTAAACACTGCCTGCAGTTCAGTCAAAAATATTTTTGTCGCACAACTGTTGGTCACAGCTGAGTCACTAATGGCTAAAGTTTTTATTTTCTACACAATCTACCAGGTGTCCCTGAAGTCTGGAAATCTCATTAACTATCTTTTTTTTTTGCCTTCATAGATTAAATATAGCTATCATATTAAATATACACTATTTTTCAAAAGTTTGGGATCACTTAGAAATGTCCTTATTTTTAAAAAGAAAAGCAGTTTTCTTCAATGAAGATAATATTAAATGAATGATAAATCCAGTCTAGACATTATTAATGTGGTAAATGACTATTCTGGCTGGAAACAGCTGATTTTTAATGGAATATCTACATAGAGGTACAGAGGAACATTTCCAGCAACCATCACTCCTGTGTTCTAATGCTACATTATGTTAGCTAATGGTGTTGAAAGGCTCATTGATGATTAGAAAACCCTTGTGCAGTTATGTTAGCACATGAATAAAAGTGTGAGTTTTCATGGAAAACATGAAATTGTCTGGGTGACCTCAAAGTTTGGAACAGTAGTGTATTCTTGTTTCCGCTTTGCTCTGTGTAAACACTGCCTGCAGTTCAGTCGAAAACGTTTTAGTCGCATGAGTGTTGGCCACAGCTGAATCACTAATGGCAAAAGCGGAGTTTTTGGATGGCTGTTTAAATGTAGTTTAAAGGCCGGGAGGCTTCATAATGTGTTTTTACATGATTCTGTTTTGGCTGCTCCACACGGTTAATGTTTTATCTAAACTTTAAACTAGCAGCTGAACCGGAGCACGTGCTGGGATTTGTTTTGCATCATCAGAAAGAGATTAACTTTGCTTTTGTAGATGCAGAATTTAACCTCTTCACTGCAGATTTTCATCAAGTATCAAAAAACATCTTTGTCTGTGTTTGATTTTAGAGTCTGGTCACACATATGAAAGGAGTCATTTCTTTATATATTCTACATATTATTGCTCATATAACTGTTTAATGCTGGTTTTCGTGACTCCAACTGCAGGATCTTTCTTCAGAGCCATCATGACCTTTACAATCTTGCACGATTCACTGTTTAAAAGATCAATAGACGCTTATTTATGAAACACAGTCGGTTCTGTTGTGTCAGCAGTGAAGTCGCCTCACACCCACATCTTCTGCACTTCTTATGAATCAAACCTAATTAGCTGTACTTAAAGAAATAACCTTCAAATTCCATTTTAAATACATGCAACCTGAAGTAAAACTAACACTTTCTCAGACCTGGTCGGGTTTCATAGTGAAAAATGATCTTTACTTATCGACCAAGATCTTGCGTTGTGTTTTGTTTTTTAACCGTTCAGGCGTTCATTGTGTTTCTGCTGTTAATACTGGAGCTCAGATTACCGATTGTTCTGCTGCAGATTATCTTCACCTCCTTCTGAGGATTATATATACATATGCACTATTTTAAGCAGCCCAAAAGGTTTAGAATTATTTTCTTTTATCACATTTTAAAACCTTAATTAACATTTTCCAGATCTTTTATTCTGCTCAGTGTCTAAATACAGAAGCTCCTCTGTGTTTTCATGTTTCATATCCTGTCTCAGGTCATTCCCAGGATTGACATTGAACTCTGACACTGCATTAAACTGATCTGTAGAAGTGGAATCAAACAGCAGATTTCTGAGCTCCTACCTTGTTTCTGTCCAGGTGAAGCGGCTGCAGGTCTGTGGTCGGTCACCTGCTGGAGTGAAGCAGCCCACTCCTCCCTGCTGAAACTAAACATTAACACCTCCCTTCAGCATCACATGGTGTCGCACCAACAGGTGAGCGTTTGGAAATCTGACTGTGCAGCTTAAATCTGGATAATATGTGCAGGCGTTGCTTGGGTTTCAGTACTTTGTGACACCTTTGTCTTAAGTTTTTGCTTATATTTACCTTAATGCTGATTAATTATGTGTCTGACAGTGAAATAAGAAGCAAAGCCTCATAAACAAACCTCCCAAATACAGATTCAAAACCATGAATCCCAAAATAAGAGCTTAGTGAAATTCTGTTGCTGCATTTTTAATGGCATCAACCTCAAATGAGGGGGTTAGAAGAAGAGTGGTCTAACCCACAAAACATCTAAAGTGAGTTTTATTACTCCGCCAAGGAACGGTTATGGTTATGTGATGATTGGCGTTGGTTTGATTGTGATGATTGTGATCCTCCTACAAATCCACTGCTGTGGACCATGAATGTTTATAAAACTGTAACTGTGAGTAATTCCTACTTTTTAATTAAAATTTTTATAATTTTAAGACATTATAAAGTCATTTTGGACTCATTTTTAGTAATTTTTTTTAACCTTTCTAAGCCGTCCTAGACAATTAACTCATTTTGGACAGACTGTGAAAAGTAAAAGAGGATTCTGAAGTTCTGGACAAATTTGAGTAATTTCTACTCATTTTGCACACATTTAGGGTGATTTTTGACAAATTTTAACAACATTTTGAGAACACTCTTATTATGTGAGTCATTTTAGACATGTTTTTATTGTTTTTAGTAATTTTTGGAACCCTCCAAGACATACTAGATGTTTAATTCATTTTGGACGGACTGTGAACCGTAAAAGAGGATTTTTTTTAAAGCAAGTTCTGGACAGATTTCTAGTAATTTTGGACAAATGTGGAGATTTGCTAAAGATTTCTGCATCATTGCGAGATAGCGGCAAGACATCACTGTAACCATGACAACAAGTGAACACTACGTCAGCTGCTTGCTGACGATCACATGATTGTAATCCTACTACAAATCCACCACTGAGGACTTATCAGGACTTATCCGTTGGAAATCATACAAGGAACAACTGATTAAATTGTAGGGGTGTTTCTGAGTCCCATCAATTCCCGCTACATATTTAGGTCTCATGATTCGGTATCAGTACATAATGTACACATGCATAACACACACCTGTGCTCAGTGCAAAGTCATTTTGTTTGTGAGTACATCTATATTAAATGGACACATTCTACGGTGCTGTGATTTCTGATCATCAATAACTAATAAACAAATGCTGCATTTCTGACATTGCCGTATGAGGGAATGAGCAGCCTTGGAGGAGTACTGTGCTCTCTGAGTGCTCTTCTCGTTCCATATGTGTTCATTCATAGTTTTAAAACCTTCAGTGAGAATCTACAATGTAAACAGTCATGAAAATAAAGAAAAACCATTAAATGAGAACGTGTGTCCAAACTTTTGAGTGCTAGCGTGTATTGCAGCTACATAAAACCACATTTTTACACAATGAGGTTTCAGTGTTTTAATTTCAAAAAGGCGAAAAGAAACAGAGCACCTTGTGTCAGATACTCCAACAAAATTCTCATCTTTGTACATCACATTAAAAAAATAAAACTATTTGGCTGTCAATAAAAATTCGATCTCCTCTTCACACCTTGATCTGTATTCACAACAGCGGATTACAAATTGTTGAACACTGTCGCTCCTTTGTGCCTGTTTTTTCATAATATATCCCTCATTCCCAGGCTGAGACTCCTTAGAGAGCTCAACTCGTACTTAATACCCGCTCTGCAACCAAAACTCTCCTCTTTGTCTGCAGCAGAAACTCGGGTTTCAAACATGAAATCTGTTGACCGTCAGCCTGTGAGGAGCTGCAGAAAAGCCTCATGGGTCTCACATATTGTGATAACATGTCTGTCTTTCTTATGCAGCTACAAACAATCTGGGACGACGGAAACGAGACGCTGCTGCTGGGTCAGTGTCACGTTTCCATCTCAGTGGTGTTAATGTTTACTGCCTGAATAGAGAAGAAGTTAGAGGAAACAGCAGCTGAGTTATGTGTCTGTAAATACAGCAAACTTGCCATTAGAGAACTCTGTCTGCAGATCCTGATTGTCAGTAAAAGCTGCAGAAGAGTGTTGCTCGTGAGGCTGAAAACACAGAATAACTATTTATAGACTGTTAAACTGCTAATCTAAAGCCATAAAGCTTTATCTAGTGAGGGAAGTATAAAAGGCCGTGTTGTTATATAAATCATAAGGTTTTGTCTAGTACACCAGATTACATTAGCCTCGGCTGTATTTTATCCCGCTATGACCGAGTGCCTCTTGTTTTTCTTTATTATTGCAAATTGTAGGGCTGTATTCAACCAAAGAAAATCTTGGTGGGCTGAAGTCGTAACTCTGCACATTAACTCTGCATGAACTAAATGTTCCAAAGTGCACTGAGTTCATTCTGTCTGCAGCCTTCTGAGCCTGAACGACTTCTAAATCAGCAGAAAAATCAGCATTTACATCATATTTAATCATTTTAACCTGCTGTTAAAATTAATATTAAACCAAATATGCTGAGTTATACTAGTTTTGATGTGTCCACACAAGCTGCTTAACTGTTAATCAGCATCAATCAATAGCTTGTCTATAATCGATAACACAAGATGGCATCATTCTGTGTCACTTTAAATGCAGTCACATGACATAAGCTACTCTGGTGGTGTGGATCCGCGGTCTCCAACCACCGGGCAGCACACAAAGAAGAAAAACGTTATAAAAATTGTCTTTCCTTCACTTCCATCTGTGCTTGTTTCCTCTTCACTCTGTCGGTTTTCATTTAACGATAAAGCTGTCAGTCTAACCCCTGCCAAAATGAATTAAGACAAGAGAACATCAACGTCTCTTGACAGCTTCTTTGAAACAATGGAAAGGCTCGATGCTAAAACAGAAGAAAAAGTAAATACATATTCAGCAGTAAAAAATTATTTTATTCATTAAGGACATTTTTTAAAAGCACTCAGAGAGATCAGTACTCCACCAAGGCTGTTCATTCCCCCATATAGCATTGTCAGAAATGCAGCATTTTTTTTTTTTAGAAATGCAGCATTTGTTTATTAATTATTGATATTGTACCCACAAACAAAATGGCCTTGTGCTGAGCACAGGTGTGTGTTATGCATGTGTACGTTATGTACGGATACCGAATCGCGTGACCTAAATATGTAGCGGGTGGCAGGAATTAGTCGGACTCGGAAACACCCCCACAATTTAATCAGCTGTTCCTTGTATCATTTCCAATGTATAAGCGGTAAGTCCTCAGCGATGGATTTGTAGTAGGATCACAATCATGTGATCATCAGCAGGCAGCTGACGTAGTGTTCACTTGTTGTCATAGTTACAGTGACGCCGTGCCGCTATCTCGCAATGATAAAGAAATCTTTAACAAATCCACGGATCCAGACTATAAGCCACATCACTGCCAAAATCTAATCACTTGGTCCTTGTATCATTTCTGACCTTCCCTGAAAATTTCATCCAAATCTGTTTGTCCGTTTATGAGTAATGTTGCTAACAGACAGACAGACAAACCAACGCTGATTGTCACATAAATAATACTAAAAATATATACGTATTATTTGTTATGTGTGCCATGACCGGTCCACAGAAAATTGTCTTGCTTGAAACCGGTCCGTGGTGCAAAAAAGGCTGGAGACTGCTGGTCTAGATTCCCAGCTACAAGTCCACAAAAACAAGAGCTCTGGTCAGCGGACATTAATTGTAACAGAAGACGTTCTCATGGTGGCCCTTCACTAGATAAACCCCCCAATGCTCTCTGCTTGTCAACATGAGCTGACTGTAGTCTGAGTAACCGCCTTCTCTTGCCTCTGCAGTATGAAATAGTAAGAACAACCAGGTACTACAGCTAATCTACAATACATTTTCTGACAAGCACATCCTTTGTCTTCTGCCTTATCTGTTCACTGATGTTGTTGGAGGTCAGCGAGGTTGACAGAGTGTGAGGAGACAGACAGAGACACACAACGGAGACTCAGATGATTTAGGTTGCGAGTAATGTTTAGTGATATATCAGAAGACGTGACACCAACAGAGCAGCTGTTCATGCCAGCATCAGTTCTGAGGATTCTCTCTGATCTTTGGGTTTATATTGTAGTTGGGAGAAGGTCAGATTTAGATTACAGATCAATATGGAGACAACTCATCTGCTTAGTTACATCAGAATAGACAATATCTAACCTTGATCATAACAGAGAGTCCTGGCATATCTTCCTCTTACAGCATCTGCCTGTCGGAAGATAATTTGGGATAATGTCAGTTAACAGCTGCAAGGAAATACCTTAGAAAGGGGAAAGAATAAATTTTCCTTCATAACTCACAAATAAGCCTGGCTACATTGGCCATTTGACTATATAAGGTTATCCTGATAAACTTTTGCTGGCCTTCAATAAATGGGCTCTGGCAGGAAGTCTTTGTCATGGTGCCCCTTTACTATCTAAACCCCTACAATGCTCTCTGTTTGCCAGTCGGCCTGTAAACTACACCTCAAGTAAATTCAGCTGCAAGAAAATACATTTCCATACGTTTTACAAGCTCTTATTTACTGGAGGACACCAGTACTGCAGCCTTTAAGCTAACATTTAGCATGTGACTGGGTGAATTTCAGTGTTGAACCTCTGGGGACAATAAATCTATACTCTGTAGTTTTAGCTGCTGCAGAGTTTTTCTTGTGCTAATGTGACTAAAAACAGCCAAATATTCAAACAGTCTGAAAGCTTGATGAGATTTTGTGGTTCGTTAAGTCGTGAACTAAATGTTCATTGGCTCCTGCTGCAGGAAAACAAAGTCATGCAAGCGATTTGACACCTTTACAAAATCTGCAGAGTAAGAGGGCAAAGCACACGCAATGACTCAATGGTTTTATTTTTCTAGTCGGAGCATAGTGAGGGGGTCCTCACAGTAAATTCCTCTGGGTGTCTCGGAGTATGTCTGTGAAACAACGCCAGCTTTTATGTTTATGAACCTGACTGCATTTTTTAAAAGTGAACACATTTCAGAGTGTGTGTGTGCATGTAAATGTTAACAGGGGTCTCAGAAAAAAAAAGTAGACCCATAACAAATCACCTCATTTCCAGGAAAAAGAAAAAATTTGTTCCCAATAAAAATGATCCACAAAAATACACGAGCACAGAGTGAGCACAGCTCTGATCAAACGTCCGCTCGCCAAGCCAAAGCACAAAATTAAAGAGGCCAGAAAGATTTCGGGGTGTGAAATGCAGACACTGGCTGCTTTCTAACCACAGATTCGTCCAGAAATTTCAGCAAAATAGGAAGATATTTTTAAAAAACAACGGATCAGCCAGGGTCTTTGCATGCAGACGGACAAGCTGCATCACAGCAAAGGTGAACTGAGGTAGAGATCATTTTCAGTGGAAGTAAATCTGTGTGGCCAGAAAAATGTTGCATGTGCTTACAATTTAACTTTAACCTTCACTTTCACTTATCTTAGAATTGTACAGATTCATGTTATGACTCAGATATCTGCTCCTGAAGCCGTCTGCACATTGTTAGGATCTAAAATGTCTCAGTCCGAGAGCATTTCAGGTCACATTCGTGGTGGAAAGAGCTGAAGCTGCAGGTTCACATCAGATACCGTCCTTGGTTTATTCTCTCGGAGAAGATTATCAACAATTGTTTTGCTGTTTGTCTAAGTGAGGCGATAAATAAGTGCTTTCACATGAATTATCTGGTTTTGTTCATATTTAGAAATCTGGTTCTGCATATATCTGTACACTACAGTTCCAAAGTTTGGAGTCACTTAGAAATGTCCTTATTTTTGGAAGAAAAGCAGTTTTTTTTCAGTGAACATGACCTGAAATGAATCAAAAATCCAGTGTAGACATTGTTAATGTGGTAAATGACTATTGTAGCTGGAAACGGCTGATTTTTAATGGAATATCTACATAGGGGTACAGAGGAACATTTCCAGCAACCATCACTACTGTGTTCTAATTAGAGATCGACCGATATGAGTTTGTCAGGACCGATATCGATTATTAGTAGTTAGAGGAGGTCAATAACCGATATTTTGAGCCGATATTCATTTGCAGTAAAAATGTAAAAATTGGCGTTAATAATTTTGAATAATGCAAACACTGAACTTCATTTAAATGCCTAAAGCATGTTTATGTAATCAAACAAATAGAAAATAATAGCTCCAGAAGTGCATGGATTTCCTAGACTCAGAAGCATCTCATAAAGTTGAATAAAAGCTTAAATAAATCGCTCTCTGAAATTTTTCCACAGTAAATTAAGTAAAATTCTTTGTTTTAAGTTCAAACACAACAAAAATACAGGGAGTTAACAAGCTCAGCAGCAAATCTTGTAAAGTTATTGCAGCATTTGGGAAGCCTTAAGTTGATTAAATTATTAAATTTTATATTTTACCATGCAATAGCAGGGACCCTGTCATTTAAAACTATGTTGCTGCATTATTAATGATTAATATGACAAAAGCTACATAAAAAAGTATAATAGTTGCTATGAGTGCACTTAAACTCCTGACAGAACAGAAACAGCCTTTAGGGCTTTAATGAGCCCACACAGTATTTAAAATGTTCCACCATTTTGTTCAGATAAATCACTTCTGAATTTTACTCTCTCATCTTCACTTTAATTTTGAGACCATAGTACCAGAAAGCTCACAGCAACATTAGTAGTCATGAGTTGTAGAGTTTTTCATGTAACTTTAATGCAAACACACACTATTCTCCACATTACATACATTTTCCCCATTGCTAATACATAGCCTGCAGAGTGTTTAGAGCCAGATTGACGAACTAATGTTAGGGTAAAAGCTAATCAGACTCCACCTTAGCGTTCTCCCTAAAACAAGTGAACTGAGTTTTTTACGCGCTCTCTCTTAATCACACACACATGCTTTTCTATCACAGACTGTTTCCATGTCGATATTATCATGTCACGATGCGTGGGGAATTTGAACCCAAAGTGAGAGAGAACAGAGCAGTCGGCAGGCAGGTCGCTATTAAACTGGTTTATTACAAAATACTAACTAAAAAACCAAGGCAACCACTCACTACAGGAGAGGGAGAGGGAGAGGCAGGCTCCAGGGGAGATGCCAAGTCCTCCTCTGGGAGCACAGCCAGGTTACGGGAGCAGTCGGGGGTCCACATGTGGACGGCTTCCAATCCTCTCAGGAGGCCTTCTAGGGGGGAGTCCAGGTCATCTATCCGGAGGATCTTCTGGAGGGGAAAGGGCAGGCTGCTCCGAAGTTGCACCGTGTCTGAGCAGTTGAAACCAACAATAGGAGGACAGGAATGATCCAGTGCTGCACTGCACGCAGCACCGGTCTTTATTGCTGGGGATGATTGGACCAACTGCAGGTGTGCATCTGATGCAGCTGCTCTGCATCCGCGCTGATCGGGGCGCCGTGACATAGCAGTCTTCCTTTAAGTAATTCACAGACATGTCGGGAGGTAATGGGAGTTAGCAGAGCTGCCGCTGATGTTTACTCCGCTCTTACGTTATTCTGCTGCTCACTGTAACGTTAGTAGTAGTTGTGAGATCTAGAGCACTGGGATGTTTATTACAATTTCGGAAGAGTTTTCTGCGTTTACCTTCGACACGTGTTTTCTCTCTGGAGCTTCTCACACAAGAAAACTTTCTCTCTGCAGTGTGTGTGTGTGTGTGTGTGTGTGTGTGTGTGTGTGTGTGTGTGTGTGTGTGTGTGTGTGTGTGTGTGTGTGTGTGTGTGTGTGTGTGTGTGTGTGTGTGTGTGTGAGGACAGCTTCTGCTTCAGAGGCTCTGCCTCTGCAGCTTAACCAATCAGAGGGCGTGGGGTGGATAGTGCTGGAGACAGAAGGCAGGAGAGAGAGAGGCGTGGCTGCATCTGAGCCGAAATAACCCAGTTATGAATTGATTTCTTGAGATTGGCCCATCGGAATAAAAAAAGGCCGATGCCGCTATACGTCAAATTTCCAAATATCGGCACCGATAATTGGCCCGACTGATAATCGGTCGACCTCTAGTTCTAATGCTACATTGTGTTAGCTAATGGTATTCAAAGGCTAATTGATGATTAGAAAACCCTTGTGCAGTTATGCTAGCACATGAATAAAAGTGTGACTTTTTGTGGAAAACATGAAATTGTCTGGATGACCCTACACTTTCGAACAGTAGTGTATGTATGAGAACATATGTAAGGCAGAATAGGCCTCATTTGGTGTCATATTTCAACATGAAGACAACAAAGAATGGAGCACAAAGTTTTTCTATGTGATTTTTAGGTGTAACTAAGTAAAAATTCAAGCATTCAGACAAGGACTGTCATTTCCAGACTGATTCTCTTTGGTTGGACAATCATCTGTGTTCATTTCATCAGGAAAAAAAAGTCCACATCAACAACCTTCCATGATTGATTCAGTTTATTTGTTGGTGGGAGAAACAGACGACCTGTGAACATCCTTTTTTTTTTTTTGCTGGCCCAACCCACGTAGATATTCCATTAAAAATCAGCCGTTTCCAGCTAGAATAGTCATTTACCACATTAACAATGTCTAGACTGGATTTATCATTCATTTAATGTTATCTTCACTGAAAAAAAATGCTTTTCTTTCAAAAATAAAGACATTTCTAGGTGATGCCAAACTTTTGAACAGTAGTGTACTTGGAACACTAATAGAGAAATCAATGATTATTCAACATACATCACATTACATCTCTTGTTCTCAGGTCTGAAAATGTATGAAATTCTCAATATTCAGCCAAAACATTGTACAGATGGTACTTAGGTTTTGGTCCCAACTAACGATGCTGTCTAAAATGAAACAGATCCATTTAATTGTTCTATTTTTGGAAGATTTGTGTTTACTTTCATTCTAAAATGGACTCCATGGAGAGCAGGTGTTGCCTAAAGAGCAGCTGACACAAAGTTTTTAAACATTTTGCTTGATGTACATCTAAAATGTGTATTAAGAGGCCAATCTTCACAGCTGAATTGTCAGTTTTACTCGTTCTTGTTGGAGCCCCGCCTCCTCTTCACCTATTTTTAGACCTCAGTGTTTGTGGTGGGGTTTGCCGAGACCTTCTGCCATGCGGGGCCCTTGGGTGTCCACTCAGGAAGTCCTGGTTGGTAAATCTGGCCCAATCCAATCCTACATTTGTTTCCTGGGTGTGTGTGTGTGTGTGTGTGTGTGTGTGTGTGTGTGTGTGTGTGTGTGTGTGTGTGTGTGTGTGTGTGTGTGTGTGTGTGTGTGTGTGTGTGTCTGGACCATCTGTGCAGCGTGTGTGTGTGCGTGTGTGTGAGCGATTGCATGCATGTAGCATGTATATCTGCATTAGTGGGACTGTGTGGTTGGCATGAAAGCATCCAGTGTATCTTCTCCTAAAAGGCAGAACAAGCAAACAAACAGCTTTGCAGTAGGAAGCAGGTCGGCTGTTTAACAGCTGCTGAGCTTCGGTTCACTGCAGTTCAGCCGCCTGGTAATGAGTCTTACAGCAGAGAGCGCCGCTGTACATCCTGGTTCTGGTTTCACCTGCATCTCACCGGATCCACTCGCATGTTTACACACAGCTGACATTCTCCTGCTCAGCTCAAACATTTCTGAAGGAATTTCTCAATTTGTTCTGAACCGTAGACTCTATTTTAAGTTTTTGGACTCCTCACAGCGAGAGCCTTTGCTTTTAAATCAGCATGTAGTTATATAACTTATTTGAAACAATCAAAATCACCAAAGCTGAAGGAGATGACAGATTGTTGCGCCGCCAAAATCAACTCCTATGAAAGCCTGGACATCTTTGAAAGTTGGACCCCGGAAATGTTTTTGCTGCTCCGTCTCAGATTTTGTTTAGTCTTCGTAAATTTGTTCATTATGGCCAAAAACTAAGTTCTGTAAAATATTTTGGCTGGATTTTTGAGGAATTCTTGTTTTCGTCTTCAAAAAAAACATCCAAAAACCATCTCACCAGTCATTTTAGGGGTTTGATATCTCCAGAAATATAACTTCCACAGCCGTGAAATTTGGTGAGGACACAGACAGAATGGGTTCCAGAAGATCTAAGTGATTGATGACAAATTATTGACCATCGAAAACAGAAAAATGTGCCCAGATATTGTCTCTACGTGTATATATATGGATGGATCCATATTTCCTCCTATAAATAGTCTTTGGTCGACATTTCACCAACTTTTGAGGCTCTAACATCAGTAGAAATTAATGTTTGGCAAGTATGGCAAGACCAGATTCCAGTTTTTGTGTTTTTTTTAATAAAACGGTGATGTGGACTCATTCGTAGGTCCGCAAAAACTGGTGTGCACGGGGTTCTAGCAAATTTGTAAGTTGCTTCCATGTTGTCTTCATGTTGAAACTGAACAAATTACTTAAAAAAAATAGGTAAACTGTTTCTCAACTAGTTCAGAAACTTAGACTGTATTTAAAAATTTGTACTTAAAATGAATACAAAGGATTTTAAATCAGCGTTAAGCTATTTAGCCTGACACCATCAAAATATCCAAAGCTTAAGTAGATGTGAGGCCTTTGCAATGCCAAATTCAATGGCTATGAAAACTTTATTTTTTCCAATAACTACACTACTGTTCAAAAGTTTGAGGTCACGTAGAAATTTCCTTATTTTTGAAAGAAAAGCAGTTTTTTCAATGAAGATAACTTTAAATCAATCATAAATCCAGTCTAGACATTGTTAATGTGGTAAATGACTATTCTAGCTGGAAACAGCTGATTTTTAATGGAATATCTCCATAGGGGTACAGAGGAACATTTCCAGCAACCATCACTCCTGTGTTCTAATGCTACATTGTGTTAGCTAATGGTGTTGAAAGGCTAATTGATAATTAGAAAACCCTTGTGCAGTTATGTTAGCACATGAATAAAAATGTGAGTTTTCATGGAAAACATGAAATTGTCTGGGTGATCCCAAACTTTTGAATGGTAGTGTACGTTTAGATATTTCAGAACATTTTATTTGTCTTGAAAGCAGGATTTGCAGTCAAGTATATTGACACTAGCTACATGAAAATTTTAAGCAAACTTTTGAAATGTTGCCAAAAAAATCAAAAGAATTATTAATTATATTAGGCTTGTTTCCATTAACTGATTTGGAGTAAATAAACTAGGCTGGGTTATGTCTTCAGAAGGTGGCGCTATTGCATGTCAAAATCAGTTGTTTGCCATCCATCCATCCATTCATTCATATTCTTCCACTTATCCGGGGCCAGGTCCCAGAGCAGTGTTTCCTCTAGGACTTTTTTCAGCAGCGACGGCAGGCTCTCTGCGAGCTGTGACAGTGCAAACAAGTGACACTTGACTGCAAATTTTACTTGTACTATCTATTTATTGAATGACCAGTTGAAAATGGCTTTTTAAAGGCTGAATGTAAAAATAAAAAAAAAAACAACATTAAACAAGCTCATCTGAAAATGCAGGCAGCAGTTACATCATGGTGTGTAGATATTAGCTTAATGCTATTAATTAGTTTACTCACGTTAGCGACACTGAGTTGGCACCGGGCCCAATTAACTTAAGCTACCGATATGTTACGTAATATTAGCTGGCCATCAATATTTTGCGAGTGTCTATTTGTAAAATCTATTATGAGTTATCTGAAGCTAATGACGTGATGTCACTTTCAAGGCTGCGCTCTCGTGAGTCATTAATGTTGTATTAATCCGACATATCAAAGAGTAGATACTGAGTGAGATAGTTATCTGTAGTTTACCTGAGTACTCGTGAGTACCAGACACAGTGCAGGACTCTGCTGTGAAGGTGGAGTCATGCAGCGGTGGTGTATTTGCGACAATAAAAAAAATAATATTTTAAGGAGCGGCGGCTAGGATTTAGGAATGGCGGCCCGCCACTCCTAAATGAATGCAGAGGAAACACGGCAGAGGCAGCAGAAAAAGCAGGTCATTCCAGATGTCTCTTCCCTTAGCAAGACTTTCCAGCTCTTCCTGAGGGATCCCGAGGCATTCCCAGGCCAGATGAGATACATAATCCCTCTAGCGGGTTCTAGGTCTGCCTGGGGTCTCCCTCCAGGCAGACGTGTTCAGAAAACCTCCAAAGGAAGCCTCCCTGGAGGCATCCAAATCAGACGTCCAAACCACCTCAACTGGCTCCTTTCAATGCGAAGGAGCAGCAGTTCTACTCTGAGGTCCCTCTGGATATCTGAGCTTCTCACCCTATCTCTAAGGCTGAGCCCAGCCACCCTACGGAGGAAGGTATCCACGATCTTGTTCTTTTGGTCACTACCCAGAGCTCATGAGCAGATGAGTGTTGGAACGTAGATGGACTGGTAAATTGAGAGCTTGGCCTTGTGGCTCAGCTCCCTCTTCACCACGATGGTTTGGTACAACACCTGCATTACCCACCAATCCGCCTGTCCATCTCGCGCTCTATTTTCCCATCACTAGTGAACAAGATCCTGAGATACTTGAACTCCCTCTCTTGGGGAAGCAACTTCCCCCCAGCCCAACTCTGATATCCATGTTCTTGTTTCTATGTCTTACTGATTCAGAGATTTTTAACTGGTGAAATTTATACTTGAAATGAATTGAATATGTGAATCTGAACACATTTTCATCGTCACAATAAAAGGCACCGAACAGCAGTCAATTTGAGCAGCTCTTCACCAAAGTGTATCATCCCACATTGCAGCCACAAGACTAATTGACGCCCTGTTCTGTCTTTGATCGCTTCATTCCAATCATCAGTTTCTCAAACAGCCCCGAATTAGTTCATCTGTGTCTGTCCAGGCCTTCTCTGGATTACAGAAGATTTAGGTTAGCCCTTGTTACTCAACTGTATAGGAAACAGCTGAAATTTCAAAACGCCGTAGATAAGCACACACACTCATACAGACCAAGAAAAGCGCTAAATCGGTCAGGAGGGAATTTTGGGCTCAGAGCTCTGGCTGCAGCTCCGTGAGGTTCCAGTAATTTCACTGTGTCTCCTGTTTCATTCAGAAGCAACTGCTATGTGCTGCATGTGTGAGTTTCATAAGCATTCTTATGTCATGGCTCATGAGGCTGTGATGTGACGCTAATCTAGCCCAGCACCACCGGGGGAAACAGCTACTTTATACTGGCTGTCTACCACCACGGACCATTTGGCGAACACTGCGGGTTTCCATCTTCACTTTTTCTTCTTCTCTCATTGTTTTGCTGCTCCGTCTTGTCTCTCTAATTTCTGTAAACCAAAGGAGAAATCATAATCGTGACCTCCTTTAGGACATTACTGAAACCTCCTTGACCCCAACTGCAAGTGGGACTCCACTGGTGCTACATTTCATCACATGTATGCACATTATTTTTAAAATCATCTCAACCACAAGCACAATGTGGTAATCACAGAACCCAAAAAGATGTTTGTACACTCAGCCAAGAAGGAATATAAGAAATGTTGTACTTTTGATTAGTCATAGTGAGGGTTGTAGGGTTCAATAAACTGAACAAAGTGAAGAGACTGTGTGCTCATAAGTAATTTAGAATTTGAATTATCTGACTTCCAGGTAAATTTCACTACACAACAGAAGTGAGTACGCCCTTGTGCAATAAATGACTCTAAACTGAATGTTACCTCACAATCCTTGCATTACCTTTAGCATGAATAGTAGGGTATTAGGTCTTCTGTAAAGTTAAAAACCAACAATTTACAACCAGTATATTAAAACAAGAAAAGCACTCAGAGAGCACAGTACTCTGCCAAGGCTGCTCAGTCATTGTATCTTTTCCAAAATGATAATCTTGAAAGAATTGGTGGCAGAAATCAATAGAATGTGACCATTTAATATAGATGTAACCACAAACAAAATGACCTTGCACTGAGCACTGGTGTGTGTTATGCATGTGTACATTGTGTACGGATACCGATTCGCATGACCTAAATATGTAGCGGGCGTCGGGAATTGATGGGACTCAAAAGCGCCCTGTCAGTTTAATCAGTTGTTCCGTGTATCATTTCCAGTGCATGAGTCCTGATAAGTCCTCAGCGGTGGATTTGTAGTTGGATCACAATCATGTGATCATCAGCAGGCAGCTGATGTAGTGTTCACTTGTTGTCATGGTTACAGTGACGCCGTGCTGCTATCTGGCAGTGATACAGAAATCTTTAACAAATCTGTGGCTCCACACTATAAGCCACATCACTGCCAAAATCTAATCACTTGGTCCTTGTGTCATTTCTGACCTTCCTTGAACATTTCATCCAAATGTGTTAGTCTGTTTATGAGTAATGTTGCTAACAGACAGACAGACAGACGTATGCCGATTGTCACATAACTCCACCGTTCCTTAGTGTAAAAAAGGTTTAAAAAAAAAAAAAAAAGGTCCAAAATAAGAACTAAATGCAACAAAAGTTGGTGCTTCCTGTGTCCACTTTTTTTTCTTGACAGACTCCTTAAAATGGAGGAAATTACATTTCTAGTTGTTCTGTTATTATTTAGATGCTACTGTTTTTACTCGCTCTTTGCTTGAGGGGTTGTTTTGCTCTACTTTTTCCTTTAAAATACCACAAAGGTGTTCTTTTGGATTCAAATCAGGTGACTCATGTGACCCGGTCGTATGATATCACCTCTACAAAACCTTTTGTACTCATGCAGCTCCATGTCATCACACTTCCATCTCTGTTCTTCACTGTCAGGACTATGCATTCACTGTGGTCGTCCTCATCAGGTTCACACCAAACATGCTGGACTCCATCTGAGTCCAACAAAATCATCTTCATCTGACCAAAGAATGTTCTCCAAATATTGTTTCCCAATACTTCTTTTCATGTTCTTTAGTGTCATCTGGAAGGTTTGTACCAAAAAGCAAGCTAGAATTTTTTTTCTTGTCCTCCATTCACAGAAATTGACATTATTGACATTATATTGACATTACAGTACAGAAACTCTTATTTCCACTGATAACTTCTGTGCCAAGTCTGAATTAGCTGGCATCTGTTCACAGCTAGATTGTAAAAGTAGTTCACTGTCTGTGGAGTCACTTTAGAAGGACGACCATTGCAGCTCTGATTAGTGGGACTATGAATTCTTTCCTTTCTACAGTTAAATCAGGAACTGAACTGAACAGTTCAATGGTATGGTTTATGCCTCCCTTGGTTTAAATACAGTATAATGACTTTGACTCCCTCCCAGACAACCCTGTAATCACCATTTTTCTTAGAATATGCAGCCCGAGCCTCATGATACACGTCTTTGATCAAGCAAGCTCGTAAAAGATACAAATCTCCATTATCCTGTTTGGTTTTAATCACAGATTAAATGGTTTATAAAATGCTGTTTTACTGTGCCATGTTTAGAGTTTGGATCTATAAAATAAAGGTGTCTGAAACTGACAAAAAAGCAATTTCCTTCATCTATTTGTGCTGTTTACTGGCTGTTATACAGGCAGTGTAAACAGCCTCAATAAAAGCAGGCCTGTGTTCACTCAGCTCGTACTGTACTGTGTAGAAACGCTGCTTCGGGATTGACCGCCACACCGTCCTGTCCTCACCGCTGTTTCTTTTGTAACCTATCTGTTCCCTCTCTTGCACAATTATGTCACTTCTTTTTAAGTTCAAGAAACATCCAGTCTTTGATCTGCCAAACTCCGAGTCTCTGTCTGTGCCGGCCCAAATGATTCAACCTCTCAGGATCTCTTGGAAATACTTTTGTTGAAACTTTCTCATTCCAGCTGCACTAAAAATATCGACGTCAAGCGTTGTCTTGCGGTCTCGGCCTACACGAGTTCGGTTTGAACATCAACTCCAAAGTTTCCAATCAGATTGACAGTGTTCTGTAGGGCGAGTGTTCAGATCTTAGCATGAGGTCGAAATTCAATGATATGACTGCAGCTCGCTTATTTAGCCCCGAATTCAACCACAGTCTGCATCAAGAAAGCTTTGGCTCCGTCTCACTTCAAACTCTGCACTGAGGTAAAAATAGTCTTTTAACACAGCCAAAGAATTTAGAGTCAGTTCAGGAAGCTTAATGAGACCTGAAGCTCATTCACAAACTGATGCTCAGAGAGGAAAAACAGCAAACCGCTAATGGATTTCTTTATGTTTTAGAGTCAGCATCGCATATTTGTACAACAATGTGTGAGTCTCTTACATTCGCTGACGTGGTCGACTCTGAGAGCTGCAAAAATGGGCACTGGACACAGAGATGAAGCATAAATAGCAACAAGAAAATTATTGGATCATTTCATTTAAATGCATAGAAGCCAATTCAAGACAAATACTCCAATACAATTGGCAAACATTGGTCTGCTGCACATGGTTGCATTGCCCTTCAGTGAACAGACATAGCACGGGCTTTCTGGAGATTTTAGAACTTGTCACTGTGTTTGGGCTCCATTGGTAGGAAGCATGTACAAATCAAAGCGTATCCAAGGTCTGGCAGTAACTACTTCAGTTGTAAATCTTTAAATGATGAATTATAAAGGTTTAGATGATGGAAAATCTTCTTTTACAGTCTAAGTCAGTTTGTTTTCAGCACTTTGCCTTCTTGTCATGCAGACAGTCAGTGCAATCACAAATTTTGGGCTGCATGCTTTCATTCCCAGGCGGTCCATGCAAACCCTCAAGAACTTGGGTAGCCAACGAATTCTTGACAAATGCAGAGTTTGATAGCATACAATTCTATTTATACAATTGGCACACATTGGGATGCTGCAGATAGTTGCATTGCCCTTCAGTGGACAGATGTAGCATGGGCTTTCTGGAGATTTTTAGAACTTCCCATTGTGTTTGGCTTCATCGGTGGAAAGCATCTACAAATCAAACCACCTCCAAAGTCCTGCGATGATGATTTCAATTACAACTCCTTAAATGAGGAATTATAAAGGTTAAAGGATATGATAAATTATTAAGGTGTAGATGATGGTGAATCTCATCATACAGACTCAGTCAGTATGTTTAAAGCACTTTGTTTTCCTGACACATGTTCGGTCAGTATGCTTGCAGTCGGTCAGTGCGGCCACAATTTTTGGGCTCTGCACGGTCATTTGCAGAGGGTCCATGCAGACCTTCATGGACTTGGGTAGATGACACATTCATGTTGAATGCAGACTTTGATAGCAGACAGTTATATTTATACTACAATTGGTACACATCGGGATGCTGCAGACGGTTGCATTGCCCTCCAGTGGATGGACATAGAATGGGCTTTCTGGAGATTTTAGAGCTTCCCGGTGTATTTGGTTTCTTGTCATACAGTTTCTGTTAACTGGTTTTAAGCACCATTTGTTTCTTTTGCGCATATGGAGCCAGTGTGCTCGCAGTGCAGTTAGTGCAATCAATTTTGGGCTGCATGCTGTCATTTGTATTATCCATGCAGACCTTCGTGGACGTGGGTAGATGATGAATTCATGCCGAATGCAGGCTTTGATGGCAGACAGTTCTAGTCATACTGCAAAAGATACACTTTGGTCTACTGTAAATGGCTGTATATCTTCAGTGGCTGATAAGAGCACAGGCTTTCTGGAGATTTTACAACTTCCGACTGTGTTTAGTTTCATCGGTGGGAAGCATCTACAAATCAAATCCAAAGTTCTGTGATGATGACTTCAATCAGAACTCTTTAAACGATAAATTATAAAGGTGTACATGATGGTGAATCTCGTCATACAGTCTCAGTCCTTGTATACTTGGTTGGATGACAACATTTTTGTCAAGCGTAGCCTTGGGAACCCCTTGCAGAGATGGGAAGCATAAATTGGCCTTTCGAAGCTAACTGCTGTGAAAGAACCTAATGAAAATAGAGTTCAGCAGCCTGACGGACTTGATATGGGGGTCCGTCCAGGTCAACCTCGAGCAACTTTAATCTTAGCCTTCAGGGACTTCACCATGGTCCCTCTATGCACCTGTGGGAACTCAAACTTTAAGAATTTCCTTAATATTTGCTGATTTATTGTGTCTTTGCATTGTTGCAGTCACTTTACCTCAAAGCTTTATTTAGTTTTTATTTAGAGCCTTTCTTAATCTTTATTTGTTGTCCTTTATTTGTGTAAATTTGTTATTTATTGTTGTGTCAGTATTAAAAAAGGTTACTTGGATCATAACGCAGTGTTTGTATTTAAAACAAACCTTGTTTCTGCTCCTGTTTTATTAAAAATAGGTAATCAAAAATGATTAATATTTATCAACATCGACTGAAATTAAGCCTTTCCTTGTAATGAAGTTTTCAGCTGTATCGTCCAACCTTACACTTAAATTAGAATTTAAGTCCTTCTGATAAACAGTTTTGTTCTTGACTTAGAGTTCACTTGTGGTTGTTTGTGAACTTGGACTCTCTCATTGTACATTAATCACGTCTTCAGGAATCACTGACCTGATGGCATGTTGGGGAGCAAAGTCCCAACGACCACATAGCACTTAGTGTTTATGTAATCCGTAAGCTGGTTCAACTTTGTACCGGAGTCTGAGGCTGAATGATGGGAACTGAACATGAAAAGTTAAATTAAAGAGTTGCAACTTTCCTGACCAATAATACATTTTAAAATTTACTGCAAAATTCCAAAGTTGGTAGAAGCAGAGGTCTCCACAGGTACACTTGTTTCAAGTCCAGATTTTGTTTGGTTGAGGTGTTGAGGATCCTGCTGCTTTTTCCTACTGCAGCTGATTGTTAACTGGTTAAATTAACCTGTAGTTCAAGTGTTTGTGTTGACTACCTCTCAGGATCAGGTCTAATTATCCTTAGGTAGAAGCACAGGTTTTAAAGTAGCATTAAAAAACAACATAAAAACTGACCAGCGTGACTGCTTTGTATCTGTGGATTCCACTTTTGGGTCTTGATATACATTTATTTGCCACTAGCTACCTGCTTTTTGGTAACTTTTTCTTTTATGTAGTCTACTGTAGTTGGTAGATATTAACTTACCCACATTACACAAAGTCTAACATATATCTTAACAGTCCGCCCATTCTTGTATTCATACTTTTTACTTGCATTGTTTAAATGTGAAGGTATATAGACTCTCGTTCAAAAGTTTGGAGTCACCCAGACAATTCCATGTTTTCCACAAAAACTCACACTTTTATTCATGTGCTATCATAACTGCACAAGGGTTTTCTAATCATCAATTAGCCTTATGTGACTAAGCAGACTAGTTGTCTTCATACTGGTCTGTAATCTAAATCTGACCTTCTCTCAACTACAATATAAACCCAAAGATCAGAGAGAATCCTCAGAACTGATGCTGGCATGAACTGCTGCTCTGACGGTGTCACTTCTCCTCATATCAGGAAAAATTACTCTCAACCTACACTACCATTCAAAGGTTTGGGGTCGCCCTGACAATTTCATGTTTTCCATAAAAACTCCCACTTTTATCCATGTGCTAACATAACTGCACAAGGGTTTTGTAATCATCAATTAGCCTTTCAACACCATCAGCTAACACAATGTAGCATTAGAACACAGGAGTGATGGTTGCTGGAAATGTTCCTCTGTACCTCTATGGAGATATTCCATTAAAAATCAGCTGTTTCCAGCTAGAATAGTCATTTACCACATTAATAATGTCTGCACTGGATTTATCATGCATTTAATGTTATCATCATTGAAAAAAATAAGGACATTTCTAAGTGACCCCAAACTTTGGAACGGTAGTTGAAACCTATTAGAAGAAAGAAAGTTTAGTTTCACTGCAACTTGTAAGGATCACCAAATTTTCAGTTGAATTTGGCATTGTAAAAAGCCTCACATCTTCTTAAGCTTTGGATATTTTGATGGTGTCAGATACATTAAACATCTTCATGCTGATTTAAAATCCATAGTACTCATTTTAAGAAGCACAAAAACTTTAAATACAATCTATGTTCCTAAACAAGTTGAGAAACTTATTTTTTAGACTTTCAACATGAAGACAACATGGAAACAACTTACAAATTTGCTCATATATTAATAATTTATCGAAGCCTGTGCACAACACTTTTTGTGGTCATATGAATGAGTCCACATCACCATTTTGTAAAAAAAAAAAAAGCCAAAAAATTGCAACCTTGTCTTGCCATACTTGCTAGATATTAAATTCTACTGATGTTAGAGCCTTAAAAGTTGGTGAAATGTTGACCAAAGACTGTATTTGTAGTAGGAAGTATGGATCCATCCATAGATATACAACAACAGACAATATCTGGGGCACATTTTTCTATTTTCAGTGGTCAATAATTTGTCGTCAATCGTTCGATCTTCTGTAACCTACAGCCATTATTAGACCACCCTTGTCATCAAATATAATGGTTATGCAATCAAGTACTAACGCCTGTGTGTATCATGTGACTAAAACAGACAGAAAAGAAAACATGAAATTCCTAAAAGCAGCACTTTTTGGCAGTACAGTACCGTAGCTATTGATAGAAGAACTGAAGTGATTTTGGTTCTTATCAAGAAAACCGTGGAAAATGTCTGATATCGGCTCTTAAATTAAACTCTTATGAGCTATTTATGTTGTTATCATTATATTTGTCCAAACAAATGTACCTTTAATGGTACCAGGCATTAAAATGAACAAAATGAACATCAAAACAAGGGTGGTCTCATAATTTTTTCCATGACTATATTTTGAAAAAAATGCTTTTCTTTCAAAAATAAGGACATTTCTAAGTGAGCCCAAACTTTTGAACGGTCGTGTATCCCAGCTTCGTGACTCACTAGCACTGGACATCGACGACTAACAGTATGTTTTATTGTTTTGCCAGCTCTAAATTAAAGCTAATGGACTGTAGCTGATGGAATCAGTGTTTGCAAAATTAATCACTAAAACTGTGTCTCTTTACAGTTTGAAAATTCAGCTCTTTGTCATCAAGAACAAGCTGATTTTGATGTAGATTTGCTTTCTTAGTTTGTCACTCCCAGCACTCGTGAGCTGAATCCTCACATAAACTCATCACTGGGCAACAAACACTTCTCTGCAAGTCAACTTTTCCTAATGGCCGTTTTTCTGTCCCGGTTGTGTTTGTCCACAGATCCAGTCCTGCATCTCTGCAGCGATCAGACCGTCGGAGGCTGAACATCCTGAGAACATAAATGCACATAGCATGAGAAGGACAAATTAAAGGTCAGGTTTTCTTTCCTCCCATCTCGTTCTCTTTTCTCTCCTCGCTTTGGAAAATTCTCTGGAGTTTATTTGTAGATTGAAACAGTGGAGGAGAATGGCTTGTAAGTGTTTCCAGCCACTTGGGTTTTTCCACGGTTTCCACTGGCTTTTCGGTCGAGTCAGCACCTTAAGGACATATACCTTCTTTTAGTTGTCAACTGCAGATCGGCTTGGTGCTCGGTCCTCTTCTTTTGCTAGGAGAGTGTTAAAGTGTGGGAAAATGTGTGTTTTAAGTGGCTGTGGGATGTCATGAGTGAGCAGAAATAGAAGGATCAGAAACAGATAATGGTTATTTGTTCAAATGCCGGATTAAGAGCTGCAGTAAGATGAGAGGCATCGTGGGACCGAAGGCAGCTGGATAACAGGCAAGAGAAACTCTGTGAACTCACACACTTCAGAGGCTCAGTCAAGTTAAAACAGAAATAAAGGGAATATATCTTCCCCTGCTGGAAGCTCTGAAGTGGGTGTTGAGTCGTTTGAGTGAAGAGAGGATGAGGAAACGTCGAGGAGCTGTGTGGGGAACAGAAATAAAGGCTTTGCTGAAAGGCCTCCAGATTTATGGGCTCTGGACATAGAGATGTTCAGCTGGAGGGAAGCGAGGGATGAGAAGTGGAAAGCGTCCCGGAGGATAAAACCACTGCAGTCCCGTCGCTGGGTCCAGTGTTTGGTGGTCTGGAAAGACTCGGCGGGTCTCGACCTGGACCAAGAAACCCAATGAGGATGGTCGCTTCCCCTCATGTCAGAGTTGAACTCTAGTCCTGGCAGTTATTTTCTGTTTCTGCAGCCAGAGGTAACGCCGTGTGTGGTTTGTAGCTGGACTTATTTTAGGACCACGGTTCTTTGACCTACATGGCTCCTGGAGGCGATGAAAGGTCGCAGCGGAGATAGTTATGACGTTCAAACAAGTCTGTTTTCATTCCAGAACCTGAGCTGCAGTTAATTATTCTTCAATCAGAGCAGAGCTGACAACTTTCTGCTCACAGATGGAGAGAGAATCTGTAGAAAAGAGTTCTTATTTAGGATTTACTAAACCAGGAGTGTCAAACTCATTTTAGTTCAGGTTCCACATTCAGCCCAATTTGATCTCAAGTGACCAGTAAAATCACAGCATAATATCCTATAAATAACCACACCTCCACATTTTTCCTTCGTTTCAGTGCAAAAAAGTTCATATTTAGGGAATTATCTTTGTACAAAATATTATGAACAACCTGAAGTTTCTTAAGAAAAATAAATTCAATTTCAGCAACATTCAGCCTCAGTTTATCATTTACACATTACAACTTCCAGATCACAGTTTATCTGCAAAGGAACAAAACATTTAGTCACAGGTATCTGGAACTGAACAATAGAGTGTTTTACTTTATGATCAAAGCAAAAAAAGTCAGACAAAAACAAAAATATTACAAAAACGACACACAAAACAAAAGTGCGAAAAAAGAACAAAAAATGAGACAAACAAGAAACAAAACAAAAAAGAGACAAAAAATTAGACAAAAAAGTGACCAAGCGACAAAATAATGGACAAATGACAAAAATGAGAAAAAAAAATGATAAAAGCGAAACACAAAACGACAAAAATAAGAAAAAACACAAGTGAGACAAAAAGGAAACAAAATGACAAAAACATGAGACAAATTACAAAAGTCAGACAAAAAACAACAAAAAGATGAAATACTACAAAAATGAGACAAACAACCCAAACCAGAGACAAAAATTAGACAAAGAAGTTACAAAGCGACAAAAAAAATCGATGAATGACACAAACAAGACAAAAAATGACAAAAGCGAGTAACAAAATGACAAAAAATAGACAAACACAAGCAAGAAAAAAAACCCACAAAACGACAAAAACAATTCTCAAAAAACGAATAAAGCAAAACACAAAATGATAAAAATAAGATAAAAAAAAACTAAGAGGCAAAAAGGAAACACAAAACAACAAAAATCTGAGACAAATGACAAAAGTCAGTCAAAAAACAACAAAAAAACTCCAAAACAAGACAAAATATTACAAAACTGAGACATAAAATTACAAAAGTGAGAAAAAAATGAGACAAGCGACAAAAAATGACAAATGTGAGAAACAAAATGACAAAAAATAGACAAACAACAGAAGTGAAACACAAAAACACAAAATGACAAAAATGATGCTCAAAACAACGAATAAAGCAAAACACAAAAGACAAAAATGAAAAAACAAAATGACAAACAACAAAAGTCAGACAAAAAAATGATAAAAAAACAACAAAAACAAGACAAAATATTACAAAACTGACACACAAAATGACAAAAGAACAATGAGCAATCTAGTATTTTACTTTGTGATCAAAACAACTTGTCATGGTTAAATTTGTAGTTTTACTAATTTGCAATCTGCAGTTAATGTCTTCTCTGTAATTTTTACAAAATCATCCTGTGGGCCGGATTGGACCCTCTAGAGGGCCGCTTTTGGCCCGCAGGCTGCATTTTTTACACTCCTGTACTAAACACTGACAGTCCTGTACGTGTTTAATGTGGATTTTTTAGCAACTAATCGTATCAAAAACTAGTTACTACATTCATTTGGTCGTTCGTTTGACCCTCTGAACTCCAAGCTGTTTTTTTATTTGCTCCTGTCACATTTTTACTCACTGTAGGTTCATTTTTCACTGCAATATGAAGTCCTGCACCTCTATAAAAACAGAACAAACATGAAGGAGACAGAACCCAGAAATGTCTTATGTAAGACACAGTTGGAATTTTGGAGTATTTATTTAGTTTTATGGTTCTTATCCAGGTTGTTTTCTCCTGACTAGATCCTTCCTTGTGTTGTATCTACTCTCAGGTGTACGTTATTTGGTATCAGGTATACACAATATGTGTCTACAGGTGTTAACAACACTCGGTAAAACTGGTAACTGCACATACTAGGTGTACTTTGCTTTTTATATTTTTATCACCTATGAAAACTTGCCATTTGTACTCTGCTCATCATCTGTAGAAAGATGTTTCACCATGCTGAATGTATCTTCAACAACTTGCTCCTCTGTTCACTGTTTCTGAGCCATGCTGCATTTATTTTACTGATCCAGTAGGTTTGATTTTCCTCTCAGTCTCTCCCAAAGTAACATAAAATTGCAAAAATTGACTCAAAATTGATCCAAGGTAACAAAAAATGATTGAAAAACTGTTGAAAATTACTTGAAACATGTTCAAAATGGCCCAAAATTGGTTCAAAATGACGATTTTTAAGTCCTAATGGAAAATTTGAGTCATTTTGGACAATTTTGAGTGCAATTTTAACTCTGCATATCATCGGTAGAAAGATGTTTCACCATGCTGAATGTATCTTCCAACTACTTGCTCCTCTGTTCACTGTTCCTGAGCCATGCTGCATTTATTTTATTGATCCAGTAGGTTTGATTTTCCTTTTAATTTTTGCTAATTTGTTTCTTTCCATACTAAAGCACAGAATTTTTGACGTGGTCACAGTCAGTCGTGGCTTCTCAGTTGCATCAAAAACACAGAAGTTTTAGTTGTTTTTTTAATAGGATCTGGTGCAAATAATTTATTTTTGAATGAGACATGTATAATTAAGTAATTTAGATGAAATATGCCATTTCAAAGCTTAGATTTGATGCATTTGTGGACAGTCTGAAAGGTCTAAATGTTGAAAATCTTTCAATTTTTCCAGTTTCTGTCTGATAAATGATGTCATTATGGTAATTTTTAAAAAGAAAACACCTGTCAGACCTGCTGCCAGGTTTCGAGGTTAACAGGACACAAATATAGAGTTTCTGTTTTATTCTGTGTCATTAAAAAAACGTCCAGTAAACTCCTTAAAAAAAAGAAGAAACAGCAAAATTCATCATGCTGAGTTTATCTTATTGATTCGGTTTGTTCAATGCTTCACCTCTGTCCAGGTGTTCTGAACTATTTGGGGTTTTTATATTGACGAGGGAGGAGTTTGATCGTTTGTGAAAGTGGAGTAGTTACCCTTAAACCGTTCATTGGAGTCCCAGGCTGCAGTCACATGTCGGGTCGGTCATGTAGAAGCCCCGAGGCCTGGTCCGGATGGGGCTTCATTCTCAACACTGCTGGTTCCTCCAGCTGGGCCTACAACCTCTGAAGCATCTCTCTCTCTGCCCCACCTGTGACAATAAACAGCTTCATTACCTCCTCCCGTCCGCTGAGGCCATTTAATGCTCAGTCAGGGATCATCCTGGGGACACGTCGACCAGAGATGTGCTGCTCTCCCATGCATTTACTGCCACCCCCTGCAGCTGACCTCGGACAGACGCTATACGTTCTTATGCAAACATGAAACGCTTTCAGCAAAGCTTTCTCTGTTTAATGTGCTTATTAGGTCACTGAGTGAGAGTTTTAATTGATCGTTTGCTGTGAGATTATTATTTTACTTGATTTAGTTCCAGTTTAAAAGGCATTTCAAATTCCTCTGCTGAATCAGGTCCTAGAAATTCTGTTTCTATACAATTAAATTGTTTTCTTTACTACATTTATATGTCACAACATCACATGAGTGGTTTACATTCAGAGGTAACATTTTATAATGAATGAACTGCATAACATTGGGCTGGAGGATGTGGGAGTGGAGGATGGGTCCACAAAACACCAGACTCTTTTAACCAAAAACCGAGGTTCCACTCCAGATTCTGGTCTCTGATTGGATTTAGACTTAAAACAACTTTGTTAAGGTTCAGGAAAGACAATAAACAAAGATTAAATATAAGTTCTCGAGTCACCGTGGACTTTTTTTTAATATTAAACCAAACCGCTATCTTTTCTCACCTTAAACAAGAGCTGTGAATCGCTACGACTGCATTTTGGACTGTCAGATGGGATATTTTGGCAGAAGAACCTCATATCAAAGTGTTTGTTTCTCACCACATGAATGGTTTACATTCAGAGGCGACATTTTTATAATGAATGAACTGCATAACATTGGGCTGGAGGATGTTGGTGTGGAGGATGGGTCCACAAAACACCAGACTCTTTCACTAAAGATAGACTCCAGATTCTTGTCTGTGGTTAGATTTAGACCCTATTGGAGCTTTGTTAAGGTTCAGGAAAGACAAAAAGAAGATTAAACTCTCAAATCACCATGGAAATTTTTTGTATTAACCAAATCACCATCTTTTTCTCACCTTAAACAACAGTTATGAGTCGCTACGAGTAAATTTTGTACTGTCAGGTTGGATATTTTGGAGGAAGAACCTCTTATCAAAGGGTTTGTTACTCATTATATGAATGCTTTATGTTCAGAGGCAATATTTTTTAACAAGAAACTGCATAACATTGGGCTGGAGGATGTGGGGGTGGAGGGTGGGTCCACAAAACACCAGCCTCTTTTCCAAAAACTGGGGTTCAAGTCCAGATTCTTTTCTGTGGTTGGATTTAGACTCTGGCTGTTTGGTTCAGGTTCAGGAAAAGTAGTTCTACAGAAAATTCTTTAACATAGTTGAGCTATTTCACTGATAGAAACTGCGTCAAGGGGAGAAGCTTTGATTCAACTTTTTATTCTAATAATGCAACCCTGACAACCTGCTGATGCAATTGTGTTCACAGTTGATAAGTTGTTTTGTTTCCAAAATCTCAAAAAGTCCAAGATGATGAATGTCTTGTTAGCCCTGTTTTATGAAATTACAGATAACTGGTAAAATCACGGAAGAAAAAATATCAATGTGTGTGTAAACCAAAAAAGATCAGGCCAAAACTGCTTAATGTCTACATCACAAATATTTGCAATTAATTATTTTACAGTGTGTGAGATTGCACAGTTTTACTGTATTTAATTCAGATGAAAATATAATTATTTTACAGATATTTGCCGTTATTTTTTACCATTCTAAATATCACATTTCTACATGTTTCTGCTTTTTTAAAGAGGTGGTTTGATACAGTACTTTTATCCCAGACTGTATATAAAGATGCTCATAGCAAACGAAGAAGTCACTGCTAACACCTACAGCATCTTCGCTATGTTAGCTAACGGGTGAGGTACACATTCTATGTAGCACTAAAACTGCATTAAATGTGCATTGAATGGAACACCACTAAACAGTAGACATTTCTTTACTGAAATAAACTGGATATCCACATCCTTCGAGTGTCTTTTAGTGGAATTATCCAAAGAACAAGCTGCAGTTACAGTGAAACCTGATTAAAACAAACCAATGGACATGAATGCTATCTGTGGAGAACGTATCACCTCCTCCACCTGTAAATTAACAGCTAACTGAATCAAAGCCAGCCACAAACTTACCTTACTTTTAGGCCTCATATTTTCTTACTGATGGAGTCGTTTTCAGTAGAACCACCTATTAGTCAATGACGTCATAGTGACTTTGGGATACATGTAGCGACTTTCTGGGAGAATCTGATGCTTTTTGAGCTTCGGTTTCAAGTTGTGGATGTTTCTGCTTGACTCTTATTTGGATTTTTACTGTGATTTGTTGCTTGTAACTTTATCTTCGTCTGGATTCAGCAAACATGGCATTAGCTTTTTAACCAGTTTCTTTGGCTCATGATGATGGATAAAGCCATGAAATTGTCAATAATTCAAATATGGTTGTAAGTTTTATCCAGATACACAACTGTTCGAAAGTTTGGGGTCACCCAGACAATTTCATGTTTTCCATGAAAACTCACACTTTTATTCATGTGCTGACAGAACTGCACAAGGGTTTTCTAATCATCAATGAGCCTTTCAACACCATTAGCTAACACAATGTAGCATTAGAACACAGGAGTGATGGTTGCTTGAAATGTTCCTCTGTACCCCTATGTAGATATTCCATTAAAAATCAGCCATTTCCAGCTAGAATAGTCATTTACAACAATGACCCCAAACTTTTGAACGGTATCTGTTAGAAGGTTATTGGGAACCAATGTTTTAAGTCTTTATTCCGGCTCTAGAAGCTCCAAGTTCGTGGTCCGATCTCTCTTCGCCTCATCATCCATTGAGGAGCAGCTGACTGGTCAGACAGATTAATTGATCTCAGATGTGTGAATGGTTCCAGTCCTGGTGAGAGACTTAATTCTCGCTCTCTCTTTTACGACCTCTGGCTTCTCCACGCATTTTCTATATTTGTATTTTTATTTATTTATTTCTTTATTTTTTGTGGGGGCCGTGTTCTGCCCAGTCCTCATAACTCCTCTAAGTCCTCCGGACTCATTAAAATGATTGATTGGCTGCTTTTTCCATCAGTTTATTTACCTGTTTTGGAGCCTGGTTTGCTCTCGTACCATGACCTCAGCATTTCTTTTCCTCGCCGCTCTGTCGAAGCGTACACGATGTATGTCACCACGTTGTGTAGCTGGGAGTCGGAGGCTGCGATTGGCCGGCGGCTTTTTTCCGAGGCGGTGTTCGAGTTCTCTCTGTAGGTTAAGGAGTGTTAAAGAGCCACACGCATGGTTTTCCTAAGCTGTAAATTTTATGGATAATTTCTGATGTGGTTACAGATTTATACCCCCCAACTAAGCACAGCAGCTGCAGGTAATTTACTCACTCCGCCGCCTCGCTCGGCTTTATGCCTCTGGTCCACTCTGAAGAACGTTTATCTACTGACGTGGAGACACTAAAAACAGCCGAAAACACAACAGCGAGGTTGACGTTTAGCTCCGACGCAGCATTTAAGGACAGCCAGCAACCTTTGACTCGTAGCTGGAGTAATGTGCAATTACTAAAGCAGTTGAAGTGCATAAATCCATGAATATAACTGTTGAGTAAGAATCACGTATCCCCAAATGCCTTTTCAGGAGTTTAAACCAGAACAGTTGTGTTGATTTGATAGCGTGTTCAAAGTACGGCGGTTTTCAGAGTGACACGGTAAAATTGTGGCTAATGTTTGCTGTATTTATTAATTCATACTTAAAAGATGTTGTTGACACACCTGTATCCAGACAGATACTTAAGAGAAACTATAAAATTCAACACTGGTTCATTATCCTCCATTTCAAGCGCTTGTGTTGCTTGTAGCTAGAATATACTGAATTAAACTTAAATTTAACTGTTGCCCTCAATGTGGACCAGCAAAGCTAAAACTACTGTACTTGTTTCCTTATCAACAGTTAGAATACAACACTTCTAATCCGGTAGTTTTATGTTGCACTTTTGATACGTAGAGTTTGATATATTAACAATAACCAGCCAGACTGATCGTCGGTTGAGTCCTAGTTTTGTGTCTTTTTGTCCCATTGCATCTCCTTGTGGTGCTTTAGCATTTCTTCATGGTAGTTTTGTGTCTCTTTGTGATAGTTTTGTGTCTTTTTGTGGTAGTTTTGTATCTCCTTGTACGGGTTTTTCATCTCTTTGTGGTAGTTTTATGTCTTTTTTTTGGCTGTTTCAGCTCGTATTGGTTGTTTTGCATCTCTTTGTGGTAGTTTTCCATCTTTCTGTGATATTTTTGTGTTTTTGTGGTAGTTTTGTGTCTCTTTACGGTGGTTTTCTGTCTACTTGTTATGGTTTTGCATATTTCTGGTGGTTTTGTATCTTTTTGTGGTTGTTTTGTCTCTGTGGTATTTTTTTCATGTCTTTATGGTAGTGTTGCATCTCTTTGTGGTTGGGTTGTGTCTTTTTGTGGTCATTTTGTGTCTCTTTGTGGTAGTTTTGCATCATTGTGTGCTTGTGTTGCATCTATTTGTGGTAGGTTCGTGTCCTTTTGTTTCGGTGTTGCCTCTCTTTGTGGTAGTTTTAAGTTAACTTGTGGTGGTTTTGTATTTTTGTTTCGTTTTTGTTTTAGCTCTTTCTGATGCTTTTCCATCTTTGTGGTACTTTTGTGTCCCTACTGTGGAAGTTTAGTGTCGTTTTGTGGTAGTTTTGTGTCTTTTTTGGCTGTTTTGACTCTTATTGGTGGTTTTGCATCTCTTTGTGGGTGTTTTGTGTCTTTTTGTGGTCATTTTGTGCCTCTTTGTGGTAGTTTTGCATTTTTGTGTGCTTGTGTTGCATCTCTGTGGTAGTTTTGTGTCCCTCTGTGGCAGTTTTGCTACTCTTTGTGGTAGTTTTATGTCTTTTCTGCTTGTTTTGTGTCCCTTTGTGGCGGTTTTGCTTCTCTTTGTGGTAGTTATATGTTCATTTGTGGTGGTTTTGTATTTTTGTCGTTTTTTTTTCTCTTTCTGACGCTTTTCCATCTTTGTGGTAGTTTTTTGTCCCTATTACGGTCGTTCAGTGTCCCTTTGTGGTAGTTTTGTCTCTTTGTGGTAGTTTTTTCATGTCTTTATGGGGGTGTTGCATATGTTTGTGGTGGGTTGAGTGGGTTCTCCTAAATGAATGTTGTAAAGGTGCAGACGCTTTGACCTGTTGGTGACTGGAGAAATGTCTCCTTCTATCAGTGCCTGTAGGATGTAGAATATGAGGGTTTTACAGCTGCAGCAGCTCTAGTCATAGGAAACATCCACTCAGGAGCTTGTTTATATGTTTCTATTTTTACTGTAGTATCTTTACAGTTCAGCAACAGAGAAGGTGAGCAGACGTCTGACTTTAGTTGAGCTTTAAGTGATGGATGTCTCCTGTTTCCATGTCGTGTCACTTGGGCCTCATCAGCGGACGGTTGGCGGCTGATGAATCAGCTGAACAGGACCTTGGCAGCGGCCGGCGTTAGGTGCACTCAGTACACTCTCCCTCTGCACTGGGGTGAGGTCCCACCATGCACTCATGCCCATAACTCAGCTGCAGCCAAACCAGCTCATTAGTGAAACAATCCTCACCACGCACTGGTGTGTGTGTGAGAGTGAGGGTGAGATTTCATGTTGTTCTGGAAGATTTGTCATCACAGGCTCAGAATTCATTATATTGTTACAATATCTCTTGTATTCCAACTACCTGTAACATTTTCCGATTTGCTAATATTTTCCATGATATTTTCCCACATTCGCTCGATCACTCCCAACACATTATCCACACATTATCCAGTCTCCGCTTGCACAATATTTATTCATGTTACACAATATTCCAAATGAGTGCCCCCATTTAATGTGCTTATTAACCTTTATAAAAACAGACATGTTGTGAATGTGTGTGTACAAGCAACACCTTTCGGGCTTTAATGAGCAGCGTTAGCGTTGCAGTGGGGCTCTGGCAGCACAGTAATCCATTAATCCACACCTCGCCTCTCTGTCAGATGCAGCGGTTCAATCGTTGAAACGTGGATGCTGCAGCTGCGACAAGGAGCTCATTAGCATCCGTGTGGTCGCACAAGAAAAAGATACGAAGAAACAGAGTTTAACCTTCTCTATATCAGACAGAGTTTAACCTCCTCTATATCAGATTGACAGAGTTTAACCTCCTCTATATCAGACTGGCAGAGTTTAACCTCCTCTATATCAGACTGACAGACTTTAACCTTCTCTATATCAGACTGACAGACTTTAACCTCCTCTATACCAGACTGGCAGAGTTTAACCTCCTCTATATCAGACTGACAGACTTTAACCTCCTCTATATCAGACTGACAGAGTTTAACCTCCTCTATATCAGACTGGCAGAGTTTAACCTCCTCTATATCAGACTGACAGAGTTTAACCTCCTCTATATCAGACTGACAGAGTTTAACCTCCTCTATATCAGACTGACAGACTTTAACCTCCTCTATATCAGACTGGCAGAGTTTAACCTCCTCTATATCAGACTGACAGAGTTTAACCTCCTCTATATCAGACTGACAGACTTTAACCTCCTCTATACCAGACTGGCAGAGTTTAACCTCCTCTATATCAGACTGACAGACTTTAACCTCCTCTATATCAGACTGACAGAGTTTAACCTCCTCTATATCAGACTGACAGACTTTAACCTCCTCTATATCAGACTGACAGACTTTAACCTCCTCTATATCAGACTGACAGACTTTAACCTCCTCTATATCAGACTGACAGACTTTAACCTCCTCTATATCAGACAGAGTTTAACCTCCTCTATATCAGACTGACAGACTTTAACCTCCTCTATATCAGACTGACAGAGTTTGCAGTCAGGAAACTGTCCTTGGTTTGAACAAGATTCAGCCTCAGATGATCTCTGACCTGGTGTCAGTTAGATTGGAGTCGATTGTTTCTGTCTCCCTCTATTTGTTTTTGCTTTATTTGTCTCTGATTTGAGTATCTTTGTGTCTTTGTTGTAGTTTTGTGTCTCTCTGTGGTGCTTTTGTCTCTTTGTGGTGGTTTTGCATCACTTTGTGGTGGTTTTGTGTGTCTGTCGTAATTTGGTGTCTCTTCGTGGTGGTTTTGTGTCTATTTCTTGTCGGATTGTGTCTCTTTGTGGTAGTTTTGTGTGTCTGTGTTCTTTGTTGTTACTTTAAAGTATCTTTGTGGAGGTTTTGTGTGCCTTTGTGGTTGTTTTGTGTCATTTTTGTGGTTGTTTTGTGTCATTTTGTGATTGTTCTGTATCTTTGTGGTGATGTAGTGTTTCTTTGTGGTTGTTTTATGTCTCTTTGTGGTTATTTTATGTGTTTTTATGGTGGTTTAGTGTGATTTTGTGGTTGTTTTGTGTTTCTTTGTGGCGACTTTGTGTCTTTCTGTTGTGCTTTTGTGGCTCTTTGTGGTGATTTTGTCTTTTTGTGATGGTTTTGTGTCTTTGTGGTGGTTTTACGTTTCCTGGTTGTGGTTTACTGTTTCTTTGTGGTGGTGTAGCATCTCTTTGTGGTGGTTTAGTGTCATTTTGTGGTAGTTTTGTGTCTCTGTGGTTACTTTAAGGTATCGTTGTAGTAATTTTTTTCTTTGTGGTAGTTTTGTGTCTCTTTGCATTCTTTGTGGTTACTTTAAAATATCTTTGTGGTCATTTTGTTTTTCTTTTGATTGTTCTTGTGTCTCTCTTTGGTTGTTTTGTGTCTCTTTGTTGTTGGATTGTGTCTATTTGTGGTTGTTTAAAGTATCTTTGTGGTGACTTAGGGCTATTTTGTGGTGATTTTGTGTCTCTTTGCGCTCTGTGTGGTTACTTTAAAGTATGTTTGTGGTCATTTTGTTTTTCTTTGTGGCTGTTTTTGAGTGTAATTGTTTTACGTGTCTTTATGGTTGTTTTGAGCCTTATTGTGGTGTTGTTGTGTATTAGTATATCTTTGTGGTTGTTTTGTGTCTTTCTCTTTTAGTTTGTCGTTGCTTTGTGATAGTTTTATCTCTTTGTTGTCGGATTGTGTTTCTGTGTGGTGGTTTAGTGTCACTTTATGGTGGATTTGTGTGTCTGTGATGGTGGAGTGTCTTTTTTTGATGGTTGTGTCTCTCTTAGTGATGTTTAGTGTCTTTTTGTGGCGTTCTTTTGTCTCTTTGTGGTTGTTTTGTGTACCCGTGTGCTTCCATTTGCATCTTGTTCTTTTGTGTATCTAAGAGGTGGTTTTATCACTGAGTTCATTTTAATTGTGCGTCTTTTCTGGTCTTTTATGTGTCTCTTTGTAATTGTTGGTCTGTTTTGTCGGTATTTTGTGGTTTTTGGTGATTGTTTTGCGTGGTTTTGTGTATCTTTCATGTTTTGTTTCATTTTTTATCTGTACTTGATGTCAGGTTTCTGACCCTTACTAGAGTGTTTTTACTGGGATTAAACCATCACTGTGTGCTTTGTGAAGCAGGTCTGGTGATGTTTGTAGGTCGTATCCTTCCTCTTGGGCAGTGCATGCTGGGATTTTAGCTCCTTACCACTATGATGAAGATTAGTGAGGAGAAAATAGTCCGTTTTACCTGCGCAAACTAGGGATTCTATCAGAAAAGGAACTTGAGTTTCCCAGTCCTTTAAATTTTCCTGCTTTTGTATTATAAATGTCACATCCTGATTTCAGAAATCTGAATCATAATTTCTGCAATACGTCCAGTTTTAAGCCATTGCGGTCTTGTTGCACTGTTGTAGATTAATTTTATCTGTTGGTATTGAAATCGTGGATGTTGAACTACTCAGGCCAGCACAGTTCTGTCGCTTTAAACTCAACTGCTGCATGAAAGTGAAATTTACTGTTTAAAACTGCAGCTTTGTGTTTGGAAACTTCACATGTAGTATGTATTTATCATGTATAAGTGGAAATAAAGAACCAGATCTGTGTGTTTATAACCTAAATATGATCAAAACAGCATCATAACCAGGTTAATTATGTTTACCAGATATTTTCTACATGTCCTGGTTCTGAATCTGAACACAGCAGTTTATCAAATGTTGGAAACTTCCCTTTTAACTAAGCATTTAAAACATAAAGACAAGCATTTTAACATTTGTTTGTGCCATTTTAAGTTTTGGCGCTAGGATTTTCAGCTATTACCGTCCACTTATACACTACTGTTCAAAAGTTTGGGGTCATCCAGACAATTTCATGTTTTCCATGAAAACTCACACTTTTATTCATGTGCTAACATAATTGCACAAGGATTTTCTAATCATCAATTATCCTTTCAGCACCATTAGCTAACACAATGTAGCATTAGAATACAGGAGTGATGGTTGCTGGAAATGTTCCTCTGTACCTCTATGGAGATATTCCATTAAATATCAGCTGTTTCCAGCTAGAATAGTCATTTACCACATTAACAATGTCTAGACTGGATTTATCATTCATTTAATGTTACCTTCATTTAAAAAAAATGCTTTTCTTTCAAACATAAGGACATTTCTAAGTGACCCCAAACTTTTGAATGGTAGTGTACATGAATTAAAGTTGCTCTACATTAGTTAAAGTTGCTCTAAAGGAGTTAAAGTTACTCAGTTAATGGTCTTCTTGATTCCTAATAATCTGTATTGGTTTTAGTCTGAAAATGTCTGATTTTCGATCAGAAGAATATGATATGAACGTTTTTCATGTGAAACTGAGCTGGAAATGCAGATACAGGTGGCTTTATGGTAACACATGGGCTCACAGTTGAAAAATAACCAGAAATACTAGTTGATTAAACAAACTATTAACATTTTATTAACTCCCAGCAGACTGTAGCTCAACTCTTACAACACTGAAGTCCAAATGTTGTAAAGCAGCGAGGTGAAAGTGGGACAGATCACATCTGGCTCACTCAGTGCGGTTTGTCACCATTTTAATCTCAAAAAATAATAAAAAACAGGTTTCATGTAGGCTGTGTCACAGTAAACAGTCATATAATCACTGAACTGGAGCAACGTTTTAACCACATTCAGCACAGACATGTGGATGTTACCCTGCAAGGTATTTACTTTAAATGTTGTTTACTGACTGTTATCTAAAGTGTTGATGTAGGACATTGTGCAGTATTCAGAAGGCCACACATTTACATAGGGTTTGCTTATTGAAGAATGTGAAAGTCATAGTCATTAACCTTAGTGTTTAATTGTGCTTGATTCTGACTCTTCTCTCTGTGTTTTCATACTTCATGTCATTGCAGTTTGTGGTCATTTTACATCACTTTTACCGTCCACTTACACACTGTTCCAAAGTTTGGGGTCACCCAGACAATTTCATGTTTTCCATGAAAACTCACTTTCATTCATGTGCTAACATAATTGCACAAGGGTTTTCTAATCATCAATTAGCCTTTCAACAGCATTAGCTAACACAATGTAGCATTAGAACACAGGAGTGATGGTTGCTGGAAATGTTCCTCTGTACCTCTATGGAGATATTCCATTAAACATCAGCTGTTTCCTGCTAGAATAGTTATTTACCACATTAACAATGTCTACACTGGATTTATCATTCATTTACTGTTATCTTCATTGAAAAAAAATGCTTTTCTTTCAAAAATAAGGACATTTCTGACCCCAAACTTTTGAACAGTAGTGTATAAGTGGACGGTAAAAGCTGAAAATCCGAGCACCAAAACTTAAAATGGCACAAACAAATGTTAAAATGCTTGTCTTTATGTCTTAAATGCTTAATTAAAAGAGAAGTTTCCAACATTTGATAAACTGCTGTGTTCCGATCTGATAATCAGTCAAAACTTAATAAAAACAGGTGGTGAAAAATACAGAACTGGAGCAACATGTGGCTTCACAGGGCTGCAAACTGCCACCAAAATGGACTTTTACTGAGAGTGTGCCATTTAAAATTCCAACTGGTCACATCGTGCTAGAACATAATGATCATTCAGCTGTATCAGTGTCATTCTAACTGGTTTAGACAGATACCGTGTTAACCACAGTGGTGGAACATAGTACTTATATAACTTTGGTGTACTGCAATATTTACACAGAGGGAACCTACAGGGGCTGTTTTTTCCACCCATAGAAACCAGGACATGTAGAAAATATCTGGTAAACATAATTAACCTGGTTATGATGCTGTTTTGATTATATTTAGGTTATAAACACACAGATCTGGTTCTTTATGTCCACTTATATCAGAACATCAAATCCTGTGGTTCATTTAAAGTCCTGCAGCTCTCTGGAAACAGAACAACCATGAAGAAGGAGACAGAACTCAGAAATGTCTGCCGAGCTGTTTAACAACATTTTATTGCAATAAATCATTAAAAAAAAATGAAAAAGTTGATTTTTCTTTGAATTTAATTGTACAACATTTGGAAAAACATGGAAACGTGAACAACTTCTATTTTGCACCTTGTGGTCATTTTGTGTCTCTTTATGGTCATTTCGAATCACTTTATGGTCATTTTGCATCATTTTATGGTCATTTTGCATCATTTTATGGTCATTTTACATCATTTTGTGGTTGCTTTTTGTCTTCTCTTGATTATTGTGTATCTCTATATGGTAATTTTAGATCACTTTATGGTCTTTTTGCATCACTTTATGGTTATTTTTTGTATTTAGTGATCATTTTGTGTGTCTTTATGGTCCTTTTGCATCACTTTATGGTCATTTTGCATCATATAGTGGTCACTTTGCATTACTTTGCGGTTGTTTTTTGTTTTCTATTGACAATTGTGTGTCTGTATGGTAATTCTGAATCACTTTATGGTAATTTTGCATAATTTTATGGTAATTTTGCATCACTTTATGGTTGTTTTTTGTCTTCTATTGACCATTGAGTGTCTATATGGTCATTTTACATCACTTTATGGTCATTTTGCATCACTTTATGGGGTTTTTTGTATTTAGTGATCATTTTGTGTGTGTTTATGGTCCTTTTGCATCACTTTGTGGTCATTTTGCATCACTTTATGGTTATTTTTTGTCTTCTAGTGGTCATTTTACATCAGTTTATGGTCATTTTGCATCACTTTGCAGTTGTTTTTTTGTCTTTTAGTGGTCATTGTGTGTCTCTTTAGGGTAGTTTTGCATAATTTTGTGGTCATTTAGCATCACATTGTGGTGTTTTTTTGTCTTTTGCTGGTCATTTTACCTCACTTTGTGGTTTTTTTTTCTGTTAGTGGTCATTTTGCATCACTTTATGGTAACTGTTCATCACTTTATGGTCATCTTGCATTACACAGTAGTTAATTTTGTCTTCTAGTGGTCATTTTGTATCACTTTATGGTCATTTTGCATCACTTTGCGGTTGTTTTTTCTCTTAGTTGTCATTGGGGGTCTTTATATGATCGTGTTGCATCACTTCATGGTCATTTTGCATCACTTTGTGGATGTTTTTTCTCTTTTAGTGGTCATTGAGTGTCTTTATATGATCGTGTTGCATCACTTTATGGTCATTTTGCATCAGTTTGTGGCAATTTTGCCTCAGTTTGTGGTTGTTTTTTGTATTTAGTGATCGTTTTGTGTCTCTTTATGGTAATTTTGCATCACTTTGTGGTCATTTTGCATCACTTTGTGGCAATATTTGTCTCTTTGTGTGTCTCAGTCTATCTTGCCATCTCTTCTCCTCTGTGTAAACATAACCTGCAGTTCTGCTGACAAGTCGTTATCCCTTTATTTTTACCTATAAGCCATTTTAGAGAGCAGCCTGCTGTCCAGGTTTTATCCTTGTACAACCTTCAATTAAAGGGCTTATCATCAGACGCCAGTGTCCAGCATGCCTTCAGAGACCTACTACCTCTGAGAAACCCGACTTATCATCTTTAATTTCTTCTGTTAGTTTCATGGATGTGAGGTGCAGAACAGTCCGGGTGTTTCAGCTCTTCTCTTATTAACCGGCAGCTATAAAGGCAGCAGCAGAGAAAATGAAGTCATAACGAGGCCACACTTTACTTTTCCTGTCCTGTCCACATGAAGCATTTACTGCCATGACTTTGAACTAACAACCAAACAGTAAATCTTAACCTCCAGAACGAAGCCGAGCCGAGCCAGAAAGCAAGTGTTCATCTCATTATAAAGAGCTTAATGTGCTGCGTTTCTTGTTGGGCCGCAGACACATTATTGTGTGGAGTAATACTTCACACTGGTGCATTTTAATTGAATCCTTGCCTTCTGTTGAAGCCCAATAGCGTCTATTCAATGATTATAGATGTTTCAGTGTATAAATCAATTCAGCTTTCCTTGCCTCCCTCACACACTCAGGGCTGGACTCAATTATTTGGCCCAGTTGGGTTGATTTTGATTGTTGAACGAGCAAATGAGACATGACATGGAAAAACATATCCCTTTTTATATAAACCTGAAACTCCTTTAAGTGTGAGCCGAGCCTGCCCATTTGACTTGATGTATTTTTTGGGAAATTGATACAACCTTTTTATTCTCTTAAAAGTCATTCGAGCCTCCGCTTTCGCCCCCCTCTTTATTCATTGTTATGTATTTCTTGGCATGAACGGAGCTGAGCAGCAAATACCTAGTTGATACAGTCACCGGACAAATAAAAGCTCACCAACAGAATAATGAAAACTTTTCTACTCGTGGTGAAAGTCTGCGTTGGACGGATTCATCGATCCAATGAGACACTGAGCGTCATTCACCATGTAAGACATTAAAGTAATCTGCAGCTGTCTGTCAAACACACACAATTTCATGAACTGTATGTCCATTATATTCTATAATCGAAGAGGAGTGTTGGAGGGATGAAAAGCACACTGTGGGATCTGCTCGTCAGCCAATAGAAACTCCAGTTAGATGTAAAAATGACCACAAAGAGACGTAAAATAATAATTAACAGACACAAATGGCCATAATGAGAGACAAAATACTATGAATAGACACAAAATGACAACAAAAAGATGCAAAATAACCACGACAACATGCAAAATGACCATTAAGACAAGCAAAAGACCACAAAGAGAGACAAAATACTGTGAAAAGACATAATTGACCAAAAGAAGACAAAAACAACCCCTAAGAGACACATAAATGGCCACGAACAGAGAAAAGTGACCACCAAGGGAGACAAAGACAACTAAATAGAGACACAAAAACGACCATCAAGAGCCAACCAGCCACCTCAAAGACATAGAAACAGACCACAGAGGTAAAAAATTACCAAAAATGCACACAAATCAGGAACAAAAAGACCCAAAATGAGAAACAAAGTACTACAAATAGACACAAAATGACCACAAAGAGTCAAAATTGTTTGCAAAGAGAAGGAAACAAGCACAAAGCGACACAACATGACCACAAAAAGAGGAAAATGACCACCAAGGGAGACAAAAACAACTAAAAAGAGACACAGAAACGATCATCAAGAGCTAACCGCCTCAAACAGATACAAAAAGACTAGACATACAAAATTACCAAAAATTTGCACAAATTGACCATAAAAAAGGCCCAAAATGAGAAACAAAATGCTACAAAGAGATACAAAGTGACCACAAAGAGGCACAACATGACAACAAATGGAGGAAATGACAGAGGAAACAAAAACAACTAATAAGAGACATAAAAATGACCACAAGGAGCTAATCAACTGTCTCAAACAGATAGAAAAAGACTAGACATACAGAATTACCAAAAATACTGACGAATCAGCCACAAAATGACATAATTTTACCAAAATGAGAAACAAAATACTACAAAAAGACACAAAACAACAACAAAGAGATACAAAACGACCACAAAGAGATGCAGATGACCACAAAAAGAGGAAAATGACTGCCCAGGGAGACAAACAATTTAAGAGACACAAATATGACCATCAGCAGCCAGCGAACCACCTCAAAGAGATGGAAAATGACCACAGAGGTACAAATTTACCAAAAATACACACAAGTTGACCATAAAATTACCCAAAATGAGAAACAAAATACTACAAAAAGACACACAACTATCACAAACGGACAAAAAGAGGAAAATGGCCGCCAAGGGAGACAAAAACAACTTAAGAAACACAAACACGACCACAAAGAGCCAACTAACAACAGACATACAAAATTTGCCAAAAATCCACACAAAACTACCAAAAAATGACCCAAAATGACCACACTGTGAAACAAAATTCTACAAATAGACACAAAACAAGCACAAAGAGACACAACATGACCACAAAAACAGGAAAATGACAGCCAAGGAACAGAAAAACAACTAAAAAAAGACCAAAAAAATGACCATTAAGAGCCAACCAGCCACCTCAACGAGATAGAAAAAGACCACAGAGGTAAAAAACTACCAAAAATACACACATTGGCCACAAAAAGACCCAAAATGACCACAACAAGAAACAAAATTCTACAAATAGACACGAAGGAAAATGGCCACAAGGGAGACAGAAACAACTTGAAAGACACAAAAATGATCATCAAGACCCAACCAACCACCTCAAAGACATAGAAAAACACCAGAGAGGTACAAAACTAGCACAAATACACAAAAAGAGACCCAAAACGACCACAATGAGAAACAAAATACAACAGAAAGGCACAAAACGACTACAAAGAGACACAAAACAACCCCGAAAAGACTAAATTGGGCTACATATTGTCCATAAAGACGCAGTACACCTACAACTGCAGAAAAACTACTGTGACGTTGACACAAACTGACTTGCAGTTTATCAGGCAGCAGCAGTTTGAATCACCGTAATAACATTCAGGAAACGTCCAGCTGAGCATAAATCTTTATTCTCTGAAGTGAATTACAGTTTGCTGAGGAAACAATGGCTGCAGCCGACCTCCCAAACAAAGCCGGTTTCCTTTCAGCGATTCGGCCGAACAAACGGGTCGCTGTGACGGGAGGCGGTGGCTTCAGGACTCCATCAGCTCTCTGGACTCATGATTCAGTAACCCGGTGACGTAAATCTGCTGGGAGAAAGTTACAGCTCTGGTCACTGCTGAGGCTTCTTGGCGAGTGTTGGCAGGAAGCTCGTGATGTGATGGAAGTGTGCCAGCATCCTGAGAGATTTGTTTTTTTCTTTCCCATCTCACTTATCGGGGCGTGTTGAGATGGATGGATTTTAAATTTATGATTTTACAAAATTCATCGCCTCTCACTTCCGCCCTGGGTTTGTTGTTCGGCTTGCCAGTTTGTCCGGAGATGCTGGTGATCGGGCTGAAGCTGCTCTTCAGTCTGGGCTCCGTCCAGCCTCAGCACAACTTGTGGTTTTCTGTTCGCATGAAGTGGAGCTGGTCCACATTCTGGTGGGTAGAAATAATGAGCGGCTGACCGGGACAGAGTGTGCGGTGAAGATGCTGAGGTGAGGAAGGCAGGAAAAGGGAGTGGCCGAAAGAAAAGGACAGAAGGTGATGAACGGGCCACACACTCACCAGGATATGAGGAGGGAAGGTGTGGAAACGGGAACAGCTGGAGGTTTCACAGGATTATAGATCGATCGTGAAAACTCAACAAGCACCAAAACAGTTAGTAAACAGAGAAACGCTGGTTCAGTCTGTGGTTTATATGGACTGGAGTCTCCGTATGAAGTCACTTAATATTTACTGTTGGAAAGTGGAGCTGAAAGAGTTCAAAGACACAAAACAACCACAAAACGACCACAATGAGGCACTTCAAAAATGCACATGACACCCACAAAGAAATGGAAATTGAAAATAAAAAAATAACAAAGAGAAACAAAACAACCACAGGGACAGAAAACTACAAACGGACACCAAACAAATCTATAAAGAGATGAAAACAGCTGAAGAGATGCAAAACAAACAGCCTCAATGAGACACAATATGACATAAAAGTGACATAAAATGACAAGAAATGCAAAACAACTCCAAAAATGTGCACAACAACTACAAAGAGACATGAAAATGACCACAACAAAATGCACAACCACCTTAAGGAGACAAAACAAGACCACAGAGATACAAAATGATTGAAAAGAGACACAAAACTACCACCATTAGATACAAAACGATGATAAAAAAGACAATAACAACCACAAAAGGACACAAAATGACCACAAAATGAGTAAAAAATGGAGAGACAGAAAAATGAGACAAAAATAACTTAAAAGAGATGTGAAAATGACCATAAAGAGTAAAACAGCCACCCCAAAGTGACAGAAAAAGACCTCAGAGGTACAAAATGACCAAAATTGCATAAATCGACCGCAACAAAGACACAAAGTGACAATAAAGTCATAGAAAATGACCACAGAGAAAAAATTACCAAAAATACACAGAAATCAACCATAAAAAGACCCAAAATGACCAAAAAGAGAAACAAAATACAACAAAAAGACACAAAACAAACACAAAGAGAGAGAATTGTTTGCAAAAAGATGGAAACAAGCACAAAGAGGCATATAATGACCACAAAAAGAGGAAAATGACCGCCAAGGGAGACAAAAACAACTAAAAAGAGTCACAAAAACGACCACGAAGAGACAACCAGCAACCTCAAAGACACAGAAAAACACCACAGAGGTAAAAAATTACCAAAAATGCACACAAATCAGAAAATGACCCAAAATGACCACAGTGAGAATCAAAGTTGTACAAATAGACACAAAATGGCCACAAAGAGACACAAAACAAGCACAAAGTGACACAACATGACCACAAAAGGAGGAAAATGATCTCCAAGGAAGATCAAAACAGCTAAAAAGAGACACAAAACTACCACCAATAGGCACAAAATGATGATAGAAAGACAATAAAAACCACAAAAGGACACAAAATGACCACAAAATGAGTAAAAAATGGAGAGACAACCATAAAGAGTAAAACAGCCACCCCAAAGTGACAGAAACAACTTTAAAAAGACAACAAACTGCAGCAACGAGACAAAAATGATGACAATGAGACAAAACACCTTCGAAAGATGAAGCCTCAGGGACTCTGGACTGGAGTCTCCGTATGAAATCACTTAATATTTACTGTTGGAAAGTGGAGCTGAAAGAGTTCAAAGACACAAAACGACCACAAAACAACCACAATGAGGCATTAAACAACTACAAAAATGCACATGACACCCACAAAGAAATAAAAATTGAAAATAAAAAACTAACAAAGAGAAACAAAACAACCACAGAGACATAAAACTACAGACACTAAACAAATCTATAAAGAGATGAAAACAGCTGCAGAGACACAAAACACACAGCCTCAATGAGACTCAAAACAGCTCCAAAGAGATGCAAAACATCCACAAAGAGAGACAATATGGCATAAAAGCGACAAAAAATGACAAAAAAATGCATAACAACAACAAAGAAAGACAAAACAACTATAAAAGATGCAAAGCAGCTTCAAAAAGCCAGCAAAACTACAGCAATGAGACAAAAACCGCTACAGTGAGACACAAAACACCTTCAAAATGGCATAAAAGCAACACAAAATGACTACATAGAGGCACAAAACAACCACAAAGAGACACAATATGGCATAAAAGCGACAAAAAATGACAAAAGAGATGCATAACAACAACAAAGAAGGACCAAACAACCATAAAAGATGCAAAGCAGCTTCAAAAAGCCAGCAAAACTACAGCAATGAGACAAAAACCGCTACAATGAGACACAAAACACCTTCAAAATGGCTTAAAAGCAACACAAAATGACTACATAACAACTCCAAAGAGATGTAAAACAATCATAAAGAAACAACATACAACAGAGATGCAACACACACAGAAAAAAAGCTGCATATAGACACAAAACAACTCCAAAAGGATGCAAAACATCCACAGAGACACAATATGACATCAAAGCAACACAAAATAACAACAAAGATGCAAAACAACCACAAAGAGATGCAGTACAACTGCAGAGACAAAACTACAAAGAGATATAATACAGCCACAAAGAGACAAAAATGACCACAAAAGATGCCAGACAACTGCAAAGAGACACAAAAATGACCTTAATTAAACACAATACAATTCCGAAAAGACACAAGACACCAGCAGAAGGACACAAAATGACCATAAAGAGACAAATTGACAACAGAGATGCAAAACAACCACAAAAAGATGCAAAACAACTGCAAAGAGACAAAAAACCTACGACCACAAAGAGACGCAAAACAAATACAAAGAGATAATTGAAACTACAGATAAACAAAATGACAACAGAGATGCAAAACAACCACACAAAGATGTAAAACACCTGCAAAGACACACAACACTACTACAGAGAGACAAAAAATACCACAATTTAGACACAAAACAGCTCTGAAAAGACACAAGACACCAAGAGAAAGACATGAAATGACCTCACAGCAGTGTAAAGCATGAATGTAAATGATGACTGAATGTATTTATGACCTATAGAAAACGTGGGGCCGAGGTGTGGACCGGAACACGTTTGTCTAAACCTGCTGCCCTCCTGGTCTGAACCTCCATCTTCAGGCCTGCAGCGGGAGGCCCGACTCTGCATAGTTTCCACTCACTTGTTCACTTCCACTTAGAAAAACAATTAAAGGGCCTGTTTTTGAGGGGCTCCGCAGTGGTCCTGGTGTCTGATCTCAGCTGGGCTCCAATCAGGGGGACACCGAGCCGGGTCACTAGCCGCCAAAGGAACAAACAGTGCCGACCCGGAGGCCACCGGTTCGGACCGGACCCCCTTTTCGAGGGAAGAGGCGCTGAATTCCGAGATGCTCCGAGCAGGAAGACTCTGTCAGATATTGTTTCAAGATGATGGGAAAGTAATTCTCTTTGTTTTCGTTTGGCATTTTTTTTCATTAGTGTGGAATTGCGATCGCGGGGCCAAGTGTTTACAAACCGCTGTTATGTCTCCGTGCAGATGTCACGGCGGAGGGAGGGTCCGTCCGCCGAGCATCATGGCCTAGTTTAAGGACCAATTACGCCGCAGATCACTGACTCCCTCACAAATACCTGCACCCATTGGGAACGCATTAGGAAGCAATGTGTTCATTCTTTCCGAACAGGGGTGATGCACTCGTCTGGTATGGGCGGTTGTGTTGGGTGGGCGGCCTCAGCCAAACCCTTCCAGAAGGGGAGAGACAGAGAGAGAGCTGGGGTGGGGGGGAGAGCTCTGCTACTAGTTAGCATACATCTGTAGCTCCAGTGGACGAGAGCCGGACCTCAAAGGCCGCACATAAAATGTTGAGAAATGAAACGCAGAGGAAGCTGCCCGGCATCCGTTTGCGTGTCGGCCGCCTCCGACTTTCATAAACCAGAGGAGCGAGCCAGGGTGCGTCGCCGCCATGTGTTTTCATCCCGTCATGCCACACATTAGCGAGCGCAGCTATCAGTCACGGGAGCGGCTGTTTACATGCGCTCCCGCTGATTCAATTTGACTCTCCGCTTCGGCGCACGAGGATCAGGCGGCTACTTTACCCGCAACTATTCCTGTGTTGTTTTGCAGCGGGACCGTTTTCAATTTGAGCTTGTTTTCGCTCCTCTCACGCCTCCGTTGTTCTTCTCACCTTGTGTTTTCGTAGCTTCGGGGTGTTATATAAGTGCAGCCTACAGATGTGTCCGTGTCCGCGGACCGAGCCGACACATTGTGCACGACCCAACGCCGTATGCGACCACACAGCCGGGCTGATCAAAACCAGATGCTCGTGCACAGACGCTCTATCTCATTCTGCCTTTCTCCCTCTCACGTACGCTCCCTCACACATCTGTAATAATGTACAGTGGTGCCTTTTTCCATTTTGGTGGCTCTTTAGTGCATTCTGTTTTTTTCCAGGGTCATATTGCTTTGAACCCCAAAACCAGCAGCTTCAAAACACATGTTCCCTTTAGTTTTTTTTTTAAAAAAATCACCAAATTACATCATTTATCAGTCGGAAACTGTAAAAACGTTCAATTTCATCTGAAAAATGACCCAAATCTACACCTAAAATTGTCATACTTCATCTAAATCACCTTATTTGCATCAGATTCTGTAGAAAAACAAGAAAATCGTTGCTCCTCATGCAAATGAGAGACTGACTCAGCTGTGATAAACAGTCATGTGACTGGGGTTTTTTTCTCTGTTTACACAGAGCAGAGGGGAGACAAGGATGGAAACAAATTCAGAATGTAAGTTGTAAAATATCTGGAGTATGTAGGGCCGCAAAGTTTTTCCACTATTGGTAACACCTGTGGACACTTGGAAAACAACCACAAGGAGCCACAAAAGACACACAAAAAGACATGAAGCAGCTAAAAAGACACAAAAAACAGCCACCAAGACCTTCAAAATGTCACAAAGAGACACAAAATGACCACAAAAATACAACAAAAAGCACCACAGGGATGCAACATGAATACAAAGAGAAAAAAATGACCACAAAAAGACAACAAATGTACCACATGGATGCATAACAACCACAAAGAGACACAAAATGACTACAATGAGGGCAAAAATGACCACCAAAAGACAATAAAAGTACCACATGGATGCAAAACAACCACAAAGAGACAAAATTACCATAAAAAGACAACAAATAGTACCACATGGATGCAAAATGACCACAAAGAAAAAAAAATGACTACAAAAAGACAACAAAGGTACCACATGGATGCAAAAAAATCACAGACACAAAATGACCACTGAAAGATGATGCAAAAGAACTACAAAGACACACAAAATGACTACAGAGGGCATAAAACAATACAGAGACACAAAATGAGCACAAAGAGTCCAAAACAGCTGCAAACAGAGTAAACAATGACGACAAAGACACAAAGCAGCCAGAGAAAGATGCAAAGCAACCACAAAATGAGACAAAGCTACTGCACAGAGACAAAATGGCCACCAAGACCTGCAACAGAACTACTAAGAGACACAAAATGACCACAAAAAGATAAAAACTACCACAAAAGAAACACAAAATAACTGCAAAGAGGTTAAAACAACTACAGTGAGACATAACACAACCTCAAAGAGGAAGAAAATAACCACAAAAAGACGTTAAACAACTGCAAAAAGACAGAAGTTCACCATTAAGACATGTATAACAACCAGCAAAGACACAAAATGCACACAAAGAGGCGAAAACAGTTAAAGAGAGGAAACAAACCAACAGGAAGACAAAGTGACTACAGATTGACATAAAGCAACCACAAAAAGATGCTAAACAACAGCAAATCGACATAAAACAACCACGGAGACACAAAAACGACGACCAAGAGATGTAAGATAGCAGTAGAGACACTAACAACTGCACAAAAAAAGCAAAACAACTGCAAAGAGACACAAAATGAGAGATGCAAAACAAAACATTGGTGAAAACCTGTAGACGCTGGGAAAAATGTTGTACATGCGTACTTTTGCTATTTGTATTTTTGTGATTTATTGCATTCTAATGTTGACATTTCTGAGTTGTCTCTACGTCTCCATGGTTGTTCTGTTCCCAAAGAGCTGCAGGACTTTATACTGCAGAGAACAGTGAGTAAAAATGACAGATTGAAGCAACAAATACCCAAAAAATTAGTCTTTTAAGGAATTTAACTTGAGATTTCTGATGCCAGCAGTTTGGTTATGTCCACCTGTGATTTGCATTTCAGCTTCAGATTCTGTACGTTGCTTTGTTTTTCTTGCTCCATCAGTAGTTTTCCTTTTATTTCCTTACAAGTGCTCATTGGCCCATGAGGTGTGCAGCCATGGAAAGTGTTTAAAAGTGCCTGCTGGGAGCTCGTTAGCCACAGACACTAATTACATGGCAGACAGCACGTTAAAAGCCCTGAGAAGTCTCGTTAAAACTCTCTGAAACAAAGCAGCCGCGCTCACAGCAGCCAGAGTCTTGTTCACGTCCGATTACAAGGAAAAAAAAGTAACAAAAAGGATTGAAAATAGAGTCTATCTCGGCAGCTGGAGCTCTGTTTCGATTGGCAGCAGAGTCTGTTTTCCCTTTTATTGTGAAGGGGCTTATTTTGAGAATTTCTCAGGAAAGAAAATTAGCCGCTAACTCGCACAGGTTCCTTTAAATAAATCGAATTTGTGGGATAAATTGAAAAGCACAAGGCTGTAAAATGCAGAATCTACTGGCTCAGAAATCAGCGAATACACAACAGGGACGCAGAAGACAAAGAAGATGGTCTTCCTGCCATCCCAGACCAGTGTTTCTGCGGTGTCCAGGTATCGACGGTCTCAGTGCTGCTCATCCTCTCAGGTTGGACTGCAGGAGTCTCTGGTGTTTACACAGCTGTCTGACTTACAACTACACATGCAGACAACACACAACCACACACAGCAGAGATCTCAGTTTTCCAGCAGCAGATGAAGAGTCGGATCAGCTGCAGGTTTAATAAGACGTGGAGATTATCTGACGAGGAAATCATCGCATTGAGGTGGAAGATGAGCTTTGAATCTTGTCATTTAGATAAAAACACAACACCGTAGGGCTGTAGCTATCGATTATTTTAGTAATCGAATATTCTATCGATTATTCTGGCGATTAATCGAGTACTCGGATTCCGTGCTTGGCGTTACCTGTCAAAAGAGGAAGTGAGCGCTATGCAATGGAAATAACTATAACTAAGGATGGACATGTGAAAAGATAGGGTTTGGGCTCTTGGGGTTAGGCTTGGATTGGGATTGAAGTTGGGGTTGGGGCGAGGTTTAGGGAAGGGATTTTTTGGTGCCAGCATGAATTTTAGCCGTGACCAGTTCTTTAGTTTCGGCTGATACATTTGGTCGTCCAGAACGAGGTTTGTCCATGACACTGCCCATTTCTTTAAACTCTTTAACCACCTTCGCCACCGTGGAAAAGCCAAGTGGAATCCTCCTTGGATGACGTTCATTAAATTTATCTGCTGTCTTTTCATATGTCCTTCACGTCCACTGAGAAGTACCAGTTCAACTCTTTTTTCTTTCAACAAAGCCATTTTTAATTTGTGGAGTAAAATAATATTTAGTTAATGAGATTTCCTATGTGTCCAGACTTTAGGGACATCCTGTACAAACCTGTGATTTAGACTTCTAAGCAGAAACAGCCTAATTCTACATAGGTTGCTGTTTTTCTTTGCATGTTTAATATGAACCTGCAGAATTCTACATGCAGGACCTCACTGGGACTCTTGTTCTATTGATTAAATGAACCCCAAACTTCACCACCATGAAGGGTGACTGGTTGGATTAAACTGTCATTTAACTCCAAATTTTAATTAGTTTGTCCATTTTGTAAAATTTCATCACGATATGAGTTCCTTGTCCAACCTCCGACATCACTCAGGTGCTTTCTGACTAATCAGAGCAGCTTTTTAAACCTTTATTTTGATTTATTTGCCGTCTTGAACAGTTATGTAACCTCCATCCTTCACATGCTCTGAATGATGCTGAGGAATAGTGGTGCTCTTGGTGCGAAGTGTGTGTTTGTGTGGAGCTCCATGGAAGCGCGAAGCCACATTCCAGGGAGCGGCCGGGTTTAATTTTGGACGTCTATAAGCGAATGATTGGGAACAGAATGTGAGCGGATGCAGGACGTCGCATCCTGCCATGCGACTTGTGTTTGTCACAGTGTCATTTCATGCTCCTGACTGCAGGAATCTCTGAAGGAGGCTTTGAAGTCTTCACCCGGCCTTTTCACGGCCTGTTGGGGGCCGGGTGGCCAAAACCGCTGCCACTGTAAACACGGTGAATCACAACCACACACCAGCAGGGAAACGATCCCCGGAAAAGTCCTCCAAGATAAAAGTCCAGGTTGTCACGGTTACAGCTTCCTGACGTTTATATCCGAGAGCCACATGCATCTGTTGTCAGGTGTGTTTGTACCTGATGACAGAATAAAGAGAATCCAGTGAGTCCAGTAACAACTCTGGAATTCAAAGCTCCCTCAGGAATGTGGCTTCAATTATACTGTAAAAAACTCTCTGTTAAAAACAACAATAAAAAACCTGGTTAAAAAAAAACAGGAAATGTCTGTAAAATCTATTTTAAGCTGATATACGATAAAACTGCTTAATTTTATGGTCACATTTTGTAAAAGGATGAGTTACTATTTATAAATATTCACATTTTTGAACATTATTTACAGTTTTGGTTTGTTTTTGTACAGTCAGCCTTCACTGTAAATTAATAAATTTTTCTGCCATTTTACTAGATATTATCTATATTTAAACAAAAGTGGGAAAAGCAGTAAAGTTACAGTTACAAATAAGCATGAATTTTCCTTAAAAATGGCAAATATCTGTAAAGTAACAATATGTTGTACTTACTTAAATACAGCAAAAAATAGTGTAAATTTATGGTCAAATTTTGTATAAAAATTAATTAAACAAAACTGGGAAAAGCAGTGAAATTACAGTTAAAAATAGGCACAATTTTTCATTCAAAAATGGTAAATATGTTTAAATTTTTTTTGCTTTATTTAAATCTAGTAAAATCAGTCTAACTTTAGGGTCAAATTTTGTAATTTTTTTGTAATTTTACTAGATGTCTAGTTTTCACAAAACAAGTAAAAACACGTAAAATAACAGTCAAAAAATTCTTTACAATTTTTCAGTTCTTAATGTATATAATTCTTACTTCCAGATAATGGCAAATATCTGTAAAATACCATTTTTTCTGGTGCAAATGCAATAAAAATCGTGTAAATTTACTGTCAAATTTTGTAAAAGAAAGAACTACCATTTGTGATGTGGGCATTTACAGTTTTGGTCCGTTTTATACAGTTTACATGTAAATTAATATAAAGTACATATTTCTAAAAAAATATATTTACCATCTTTAGGTCCTTAAAATGTATATTTTTTCTTTCAAACAATAGCAAATGTCCAAAAAAAATTTTTTTTTTGCTGATTTAACCACAGTAATAGTGTAGTTTTACGTTCACATATTGTAAAAGAATGAATTATGTTTGTAAAAATGTATTATAGATTATTGAACACATACAGTTTTGGCTTTTTTATACAGTCAACGTGTAAATTGATACAATTTTCTGTCATTTTACTAGATATTATCTATAATTAAACAAAACTGGGGAAAGCTGTAAAATTACTGTTAAAATGTGACGTTTAATATTTGCAAATGTCTGTAAAAGAACAATATTTTTTGCTTTATTTAAGTACCGTAAAAATTGTGTAATTTTATGGTCAAATATTGTAAAAGAACTACCTTTTTTTAGAAATACTTATTTTTGATGCAGATGTTATTTACAGTTTTGGTCTTTTTTACAGTCTAATAATTCTTATCAGTCCTCTGTAATTTTACAAAACAAGTAAAAATACATTTAAAAAAACTGTCAAAAATATATTTTCAATTTTCCAGTTCATAATGTACTTAATTCCTGTATTCAAATAATGGTAAATATCTGTAAAACACCATTTTTTTTCTGATTTAAATGCGATAATAATTGCATAAATTTGTGGTCAGATTTTGTGAAAGAATGAATTACCATTTATACTGACACAGAATTTTTTTATTTACAGTTTTTTTTACTGCTAACAAGTAAATTAATTCTCTATGAAACACATACAAAACTAAATAATTCTAAAAAATAATTTGCCATCTTTCAGTGTTTAATATACATGTTTTTTTTAAATAACTGCAAATATTTCTAGAAAAATGATACTTTTTGCACATTTAAATACTATTAAAAATAGTGTAGTAAAGAACGACATTTTTTACAGTTTTCACCAGTTTTTGAACAGTAAACATATAAATTAATACTTTTTACCCATAATTCAACAAAATAGGGTAAAGTATGTAGAATAACAGTAATTTTTAAAAAAAATTTCAGTTAAACCTGTCAAAAAAAAGATTTTTTCTTTTTTTTTTTTACAGTGTAAGTTTATCCTATTTAGTCCACGGAGCTGCATGAGTCAGGAGCTTCCCATCTCTTCAGCCTCACGTTTCCTGTGTTCACTGTTAAATCTGTAAAGTGTCGTTCCACAAACCGGTCTTCAGTTGGGTTCCCACCAGTTCCAGAGCTGAGCGACTGCAGAACCATGTGAGTTTACGGAGCTGAACAAACCACAGACCTTCTGACTGTTGTGTGGAATTCATTCATACTGCAAACAAATCCGCTTTGTCACTTGGATCGACATGAAGACTCTGAGTTTCTTCTTAATGCCCTTGACGTTTCAGCAGCGGTTGTACTGTCAACAGGAGACGTGCCTCCAAACAATTGCGGCTCTTGTTTTGTATACGAAGCTGTAAACTGCCGCAGGTTGACGCGTGTTGTTGCGTCAACATACCTGCTGCGATGCCCAGTGATGACATGTGTTGATGCTGCAGAGGAACAACAGTTTTGTTACATCTGCTTCCTGGACTCTCAGATTCCAGCTACTGTAGCTGCTGCTTCTGTGTTTACGGTCAGCTTTGTGTGCGAAGGAAACGAAATGATTCACCGTGTTCAAGTGAAAGTCGCTCTACACTTAATTTAACACATAAAAACTGAACTTTTAGGCTGTTTTTCAGTGGAATTAGATTAAAGTTGAGATGCCATGACAGCTTCTGAGGATTTAAAATGGAAATGTGATACTAAAATGACACTAAAAAGTTCAAAAGTTTAGGGTCATCCAGACATTTTCATGTTTTCCATGAAAACTCCCACTTTTATTCATGTGCCAACATAATTGCACAAGGGTTTTCTAATCATCAATTAGCCTTTCAGCACCATTAGCTAACTCAATGTAGCATTTCACTGCTTTTCTTTTAAAAATAAGGGCATTTCTAAGTGACCCCAAACTTTTGAATGGTAGTGCAAGTTCATCCCAGGTTAAAGACCAAAAATGCTCTTTTAAATGCTTCATTGTTTTTGACATTTCAAGTTAAGATCGTTAAACAGGAAGTTAGATTTTTACTAATTTCGACTTAGTACCCTCATTTTACCTCATGGCTTTTAGTCAAAAGTTATAAAAACTCAAATTTCTGACCTGGGATAGATACCCAATCACTACAGATTACCAGAATCTCGTCAAACTCAGATGACTTACATTGAGAGTAAGGTTTACTGATATCAGGAAAAGTGATAGCGACAGAGCAGCAGTACATGCAAGCATCAATTCTGAGGATTCTCTCTGATCTTTGGGTTTATATTGTAGTTGGGAGAAGGTCAGACCAACATGGAGACAACTAGTCTGCTTAGTCATGTCAGAATAGACGATATCTGATCTTGACCAGAGTAAATTTACAGTCAGTTTTTGTATATGAATGAATTACCTTTTCTTACAGTTTTGGTCTTTTTACACTTACACTATCCTTTCTCTGTGAAACAAATGCAAAAAAAAAAAAAATATTGCCATCTGTCAGTCCTTAATATACATATTTTTTCTTTCAAAAAATAGCAAATATCTGTAAAATAACAATGTTTTTTATTTATCTAAATATAGTAAAATTAGTGTAACTTCACAGCCACATTTTTGTAAAAGAAAGAACTACCAGTTTTAGAAATACTGATTTTGATGTGGATGTTATTTACAGTTTTGGCCTTTGTTTTTACAGTCCAATAATATATATATATAAAAAAAAAAATATATATATATATATATATATATATATATATATATATTTTTTTTTTTTTTTTTTTTAATATATTTTTTTTTTAAACTAGATATGTAGTTTTCACTAAACAAGTAAAAAATATGTAAAATAACAGTTAAAAATGATTTGCAATCTTCCACTTCTTAATATAGATGATTCTTATATTCAAGAGGGCAAATATCTGTAAAATACCATTTTTTGCTGGTTTAAGTGCAATAAAAAATGTGTAAATTTGTGTTGTGTAATTTTTTATGACAATTTGTTTTTTATTGTACAATGCAACCCAGTTTGACATGAAAAAGGTTAAACTGGAAACTCCGACATGATAAAAATAAATTAAAATGAGAACTTAAGTCAGCAGTGCCAATCTAGAAGGAATCCAAAATTCTATTAAACTCCTGAAAGAGGTGAAACATCACAGTCTAGATAAAATAACTCGTCTTCTTTTTAGCAGTTTATGTTTGACTTTGGTAGCAGCTTCAAATTCAAAGCACAACTTTCATCTTTCCCTCTTGTATAAAATCTAAATCCTGTAATTTAGACGGCGATCCATCATTGTTGTGCTGTCAGACAACAGAAAAAGACAAATCAGTGAATGAGAACAGCTTTATTTTTAATTCAACCGTGTTCAAATGATATTTATTTGAGCAGGAGAGAAGCTCATGTGGTAGCTAGACTCCACCATTACTGATGTAATCGCTTCATTTTCATTTTCTGTTTTAAATAACTTGACATCATTTTGTAAAAATCTGTTTTCATGTTGACATTAAAGAGACTTTTCCTGTTAATTCTCGTCCAAAAAGTCAAATTACATCAACCACAATTCAGTGTTGAAAGGCAGTAACAGGGGAAACTTCCAAAGGGGGTGAATTCTTTGTATGTTCGCTGTATATTGGTTCTAGATCCATCACGAAACACCACAACAAGAAAACCCCAAACATGAACTGGGACCAGGAAATGGAAACGGTGCGCTGCGACAGACCGCCATCGTTCTTATAATAATGTTTCCTGTGGCAACCTGACAACCAAACCTCACGAAATGATACAACCCATTTGCTTCTCACCAAAGCAACGAACGGTCAAGTGCACCGAGACACGAAGGAGGAAAAATGATCTAATGCATTTCCCTCTGCAATGTCTCACAGGACAGCCTTTGCAAATTTCCAGAGACTCAGATAACTTAGATTGTGAGTCTATGAGGAGAAGTGACACCGACAGAGCAGCAGTACATGCAAGCAATGCCAGCATCAGACAATATCTGATCTTGACCAGCGTCTGCCTGTCTAAATGCTCTTATGAATGTTGAAAGAGTAATTTTTCCTTCACAACTAACTTCCAAAGGGAGTGAATTCTTTGTATATTAACTGTATATTGGGTCTAGATCCATCACGAAACCGAGACACCACAACAAGAAAACCCCAAACATGAGCAGGAAGCAGGTAATAGAAACGGTGAACTGCGACAGACCACCATCATCAAGTACATGGAGACATGAAGGAGTGTCACGGAGGGAAAATAATCTCATCCACTTCCCTCTGCGATGCCTCACAGGACAACACTTACAAATTTCCAGACACACCGGAAACTCAGATGACTTAGGTTGTGAGTAATGTTTACTGATATATCAGGAGAAGTGACACCGACAGAGCAGCAGTACATGCAAGCATCAGTTCTGAGGATTCTCTCTGATCTTTGGGTAGACATTGTAGTTGGAAGAAGGTCAGATGTAGATTACAGACAACTGGAGACAACTGCCTAGTCACGTCAGAATAGACAACATCTAATCTTGACCAGCATCTCCCTGTCTAAAAGAAAATTATGACCTTAGAAAGGGGAGAGAGTAATTTTTCCATCATAGCTAGCTTCCAAAGGGGGTGAATTATTTGTGTGTTCGCTGAATATTAGTTCTAGATCTATCACGAAACGCCTCAACAAGAAAACCCCAAACATGAACAGGGAGCAGGACAACATTTTCAAATTTCTGGAGACTCAGACAACTTAGGTTGAGAGTAATGTTTACTGATATATCAGGAGAAGTGACACCGACAGAGCAGCAGTTCATGCCAGCATCAGTTCTGAGGATTCTCTCTGATCTTTGGGTTTATATTGTAGTTGGGAGAAGGTCACATTTAGATTACAGACCAATATGGAGACAACTAGTCTGCTTAGTCACATCAGAATAGACAATATCTGATCTTGACCAGCATCTGCCTGTCTAAAGACCATTATGAACTTAGAGAGCAGAAAGAATAATTTTTCCTTCACAGCTAGCTTCCAAAGGGGGTGAATTATTTGTATCTTCGCTGTGTATTAGTTCTAGATCCATCACGAAACGCCACAACAAGAAAACCCCAAACATGAACAGGGAGCAGGACAACATTTACAAATTTGCAGAATCGATACCACTGGCAGCAGATGACAAAAAAAGGGGGGGAGAGAGACGGAGTGGAGATTTGTCATCCAGAAATTACACTCCATTTACATTTTCTCCGTCTAAACATCAACAGTGTGTGACAGGCCAAAGACGTGATGGCAGCAGCTCCAGACCTTTGTTTGACCGAACTCTGCATGCGAAGACATCCGACTCTCACCTCCACTTAATCCCACACAGCTGAATCCAGTCACCGGTAGACCTGCGATAACACCGAGCTAAAAATACTTCCTCGGGATTAAATACAGGCCGTGATAAAATCAAGATGACTTGGTTCACGTCTTCAGCTGTCCACTTTTAATCAATCAAAACAAGAGTGCACTTTGTGACCCTCCTTTCATGTCTCCTCCTGCCTTGTTTTCCACCGTCCAGTCGGAATCATTTCTTTTTTTCTTTTTTTTTCCTGTTTGGAAGTCTGGCCTGCTGCGCCGACCACCACAATTACTCAAAGAGTTGTTGTTGGGAATGTATTGGAAAAGCTTGGGGAGGATGAGAGCAGCGGCTGATAGCGGATGATTCTGTTGTTGCCTGGGGAAATACAACAAACAAACCTGTGGGAAGATGTTTGCTAGACCGAATCCATCTTTTTTTTCCCTTCTTCTGCTCAGAACACCAACAGAAGTGTTCTGTGACAAAAGGTGTTAAACCTTGGATTTCCTGGTAGAAGGAATATTTTGGAAAGTGGACATGGAAAATGGGCCGTTTTTTCCGTCCAGCTATCACACCTGATTTATTTGAGATATTCCTGGAAGGCCTTGCCACCGCCGCTGTCTCTGCCTACCCACGCGAAGGCCGGACTTCAGGCTCGCCAGGCGCCCTTAATCACACACCACGCAAACACTCCTGAGTGATCTGAGGCAGCGGGAGCGTATTTCCAGATATTAACATGACCACGAGAGGAAACAGTTATGATTAAAAATAATAATAAAATTTGCAGGAGGGGGCGGAGGGGAGGTGAAGCGGCCAAATTAGAGCCAGCTGGACTGTCAGTGGTTGGAGTCCACAGTCGGCTGCTGCAGACACTGTGGTCTGGACGGTGGGTGGGGTGTACAGAGGCAACCAGCTCCATTATTCTGGTCTGTAATAACTCTGAATCTCTGCCAGGGATGTTGTGTTTGAGCTGTGAGATATCCTGCTGAAAGCCAGACAAACATTCATCTGTTTTAGGCTGCAGAGGACCTCAACCAGGGCTCTAGACTGCAACCAAAGCGGTCATATATGCAGCCGTTTTTTGAGATTGTGCCACTGCATGATGACCATTAGCCTATAGTAGGGCTGAAACGATTCCTTGAGTTATTAGAGTAATTCGATTACTAAAATCTCTCAATGCAAAATTCTCTTAATCAAGGCTTCGGCTACGGATCTAAACCTACACTACCGTTCCAAAGTTTGGGGTGAAAGTCTTTGTCATGGTCCCCATTTACTGGCTAAACCACCACTATGCACTCCCATGGTCAACATAGAACCGCCTGACTTCACCAGTCGCTGCAGTATTAAACTCCATGAGGTACTACAGCTAATCTACAACACATGAAGTGTGTATTATCTTGAAAAATGGTATTTGGTATAAATACCAATGGTAATAAAGACTCGGATCGGATCAGGGGCCCAAAAACTTGATCCCTTGTAAAAACGCTTCCGAATCAGGGACTGAAAGGAAGTTTTGGTGAAGTTTCATGAGTATACATCTACAATTTAAGTATTATAACCAACAAATACACACAGGTTTCTACAAAATATTACTTTAACAGCAGACATAAAGATACTTCTAATACCTGCGTCAAAATATACAGTGAGAGATGAGCATGGGATACACGTGTCATATCCATTCAAATAACCAGACATGAATGAAGGCAGCATGCAGAGACTGAAGTGTGTCAGGTCAGCGAGAGGTTCAATGATCTATTTAAAGCCTCCCTGTAGACCTGTAGACCTGGTCGTCATCCATCCTAATCCCTCTCAGGCGTTATCAATCTGTTGCTTTGATGGCCGTCCAGATCGGACACAAGACTTTTATCTGCTCCCTTACCAACGGAGTATTTTAGTAACCAAACACAGTCGGGACGGTGAAGTTATTCAGTTTGTCCCAGCTGTAGACAGCAGGGAGATTAATGAGGCCGAATTAAAAGAAGGTGTAGAGCAGATTGTTGAATTTGTTGGTTGTAAGAGTGAAAAAGATTCTGGATGGAGACGTGATCGAGAACCCAAATCGTCAGGCAGCTGAGTTTGGTGTCAAGAATTGAGGATTTATTGAACATTTTGTGACACTTTCGTTTTTGTTTTTTTTTTAAAAACTGGGATTTAAATTATCTTCATGACATTATAGCAAGCTGTCGGCTAATTTTTTGGACAACTTTTGAGTCATTTTCTCCATTTTTTTTGACTATTTTAGAGAAATCTGATCCCTTGTAGTCAATTTTCTCAATCATCTTGAAAGAGTTTCCAGGTTTCAGTCATGTTTAACTAATTTTGAGTCCTTTTGGACAATTCTTTCAATTTTTTAAACAAGTTTAAGTTACTTTGGACTAATTTTGAGTATTTTTCAAATTTTTTTTCAGGCATTCAACTAAGTGTAATCAATTTTGGACAATTTTTCAGTTATTTTGGAGAAATTTGAGTCATTTTGGACAAATTTGAAGCAGTTTTAGACAATCTTCTCAGTGATTTTGGAAAAGTTTCCAGGTTTCAGTCATATCAAATCTCTGTGGAAACACTGCCTGCAGTTCAACCTGAAACTTTTGACTGTTGGTTGCAGCTTAAACAATTGGTTACTTTATTTTTGACTTTTTAAAAATGAGACATGCACAATAAAGAGATTTTGGTAAAATATAAAATTTTTCTTTATCTGATTTTGGCTGTTTTTCTTAATGGAACTGTTACATGACACATTCAAGGGCCATCAGAAATTTGAAGATTCTTTCAATTTTTACAGTTTCTGGCTTTGGTAAATGGTATAATTTTTACTCTGCCAAGGAACGGTGGAGTTATGTGAAGATCGGCGTACATTTCTCTGTCTGTTAGCAACATTACTCAAAAACAGGCATTAGCATTAGCATGAAGTTAGCTCTAAACTGCCTGGTTGATGCACCATAGTCTCGCTTTTCTGTGAAATTTACTTTTAACTTTAAATAGTTTTAGTGTTCTGTATTTATGTTCTGTTTATTCCTCCAGCAAGGAACACGGTGGAGTTATGTGACGATTGACGTACGTTTGTCCGTCTGTCTGTCTGTCTGTTAGCAACATTACTCAAAAATGGACTAACAGATTTGGATGAAATTTTCATGAAAGGTCAGAAATGACACAAGGACCTAGTGATTAGATTTTTACAGTGATGCGGCTTATAGTCTGGATTCACGAATTTATTAAAGATTTTTGTGTCATTGCGAGAGAGTGGCATGACATCACTGTAACTATGACAACAAGTGAACACTATGTCAGCTGCCTGCTGATGATCACATGATTGTGATCCTACTACAAATCCACCGCTGCGGACTTATCAGGACTTAACCGTCGGAAATGAAACAAGGAACAATTGATTAAATTGTGGGGGTGTTTCTGAGTCCCATCAATTCCCGCCGCCCGCTACATGTTTAGGTCACGTGATTCAGTATCCGTACATAACATGCATATGTATAACACACGCCTGTGCTCAGCGCAAGGTCATCTTTTATTAAAGATTTCCTCTGTAGGAAATGATACAACGACTGAGTAGCCTTGGTGTAGTACTGAGCTCTCTGAATACTTTTCTTGTTATTTTTTTTCTCTGCTGATGTTGAACTCGGTGTACTAATCTGACACGTTGACCAGCTCAGCCACCGGGCAGCAGCTATGTAGGTGTGTAACCAGACTGTCAAACGTCATGGCTGTATAATTAGCAACACTCGTTATTGTTGCAGGAGGGCAGGACTGGTCACTCTGGGTGTAAACGTCTCTTTGTTGCTTTCCCCTCAACACTCGCCAAGGAAGGAAGCAGTTAGATGCTATCGGACGACCAGTTAAACCCTTTTACTGTTTAGGAAATTAAAAAGAAAACCGTGGGCATCGATTCCCAGGCGCCTGATTGGTCCGGCCCAGCGGTGCTCCCTGGGAGGCTCCGAGGGCTCCATTGTCCCGACACATGAGTCGGTTCCTGAACAGCATGACCTCATTCTGAGCTGAAACGCCTCGCTGGTGTGTAATAAAGCCCCGATGATGAGTTAACACTTTGTTCGCTGTGTTTTCAGGACGATTCGGCCTCTAAACATCATCGATCGGCAGTGACACGGTTCAGCTGACATGAAGCTCCACTGGGAGGTGAGTGGCTCAGCGAGGGGCTCCGTGGCATTCTGCCCCGGGGTCTGGGGCATCGATCTGCTGGGGTTAAACCTGTTCAGAGGGCAGCTTCACGTGCTGCTGAGGACACATGTTGGCAAATAAAGCACCTTTCAGACATACAGTCACTAAAATACTAAACTTTCTGGTCTGGAGTGAAATATCAAACTTAGGACAATCATTTTTAACGTTTGTTCTGCCAGATTTCACCACAGATTTATAAAAATGCTGACTTTTTTTTTTTTTAAATTCACAGTCTACATTTAAATTGGTAAGTTTTTGTGTGATTTTATTAGTTAACAGTAATTGAAAACTAATTAGAATTTTTCCAGTGCTTAATATACATAAGGAAAATGTCTGTAAAATAGTATTTTTGCAGATTTAAATACAGTAAAATGGTGTAATTGTAAAAGTTGGCAAATTGTAAAAATAAAAATACATTATTTGCATTTTTTGTAGGGTTTTGTTTTTAATTTTCCCCTATTTTAAAAATCTATAAAATAACTGCTTTAAATTTATTTATAATTTTTTTGTCCTTAGTATACTTCCCCCCCAAATAACAGCAAAATATAATTTTATTTTAGTTTATTTTTCAGTAAAAATTGTGTAATTTTGTGTTCAAATCCACCATTTGAGAAAAAAACAAAAGTCAAAACATTACATTTTTTTCCTGCAGTCAGCATGTGATTATATTTTATTCTAGAGTTTAATTTTTCAATTCAAAATCTCTGATAGCAGCTTGTCAAATGTGAATATTTTTCTAGTTTCTTCCTCTGTGACAGTAAACTGAATTTCTTTGTGTTGTGGACTAAAGAAGACATTTGAGGACATTTTATAAGACAGATAACTGATTAGTCAACCAAGAAAATCCCAAAATCCGATGATTCTGCTGTGTCTTCTTTAGCTTTTTTACCTCAGCCACACGTGCTGCAACTTTGTTTTTTGCACATTTTTTGTTTAATGCACAAATTGAATATGTGCGTAAAAAAATTTACTTTCTGACCTCTGAGAGCAACATTGAGGTTCTTCACTGTAGCTGTTTTACCTTTTAGACGATGTATCATATGAATATTATAATATTATAATAAAATCTGCTGAGGCCTCAAAACAAACAGAAAATTGATGAAGAGATTTAACTGTAATTTAAATAGTTGTGAGATTTACAGAAAGTTAAGTAAAGAACATTTTCCATTTTTTCAAAGATTCTGCACCTTTTTGTGGGGATTTTGCTTCTTTTTTTAAAAAAGGTGTTTCTCATTATTAGTTGTGATTTGGGGTATTTTGTGGTAATTTAGTGTCTTTATGTTGGCTTTGCGTCTTTTTGGAGTGACTTAGCATTTTTCTTTTGGTTATTTTGCGTCATTTGTTGTAACTTTGAGTCTTTTTGGGGTTTTTTGTTTTATGATTTAATTTTTGAAATGATTTTCTGAGGAGGCTTGGGGGGTAACTTTGGTCAGATTTGGTTGATATTTTTTCCTGTGATTTTGCATCTTTTTGTCATGATTTTCTGTCTTTTTATGAATGTTTGCAAGTTTTTGTGCTGACTTTGTGTCTGTTTGCAGTAATTTTGGACCTTTTTGTGGGGATTTTGCTTTTTTTTAAAGGTTATTTCACATCATTTGTTGGTATTTAGAGTATTTTTCTGGTAATTTGTCTTTTTTTAGGGATTTCAGTCTTTGTGATGTTATTTCACATCATTTGTTGCTACTTTTACTGTTTTTGTGGTAATTTAGAGTCTTTTGCATTGATTTTGCTCTTTTTTAAAGGGATTTTGTGCGTTTTCTGGTGATTTTGCATTTTGTAACGAGATTTTGTACCTTTTTGCGGTGATTTTGCTTTTTTTTAGGTTATTTCACATCATTTGTGGCTATTTTCTAAAAAGTTTGGAATCTTAACTCTGGAAATATTCATAATATGAAGGTAAAACTTTGATCATTAATAAAGTTACTGCAGATAAAGAACCAGATGGTTCTGAGAGAACATTTTAAAAATAGTTAAAGTAAAGCCAGTCTTTGTGCAACACTTGCAGTAAGAATTCAAATGAACAGAATTACCAATGATTTAGTGATAGACTTTCAGGAGAAGCCTCTTTACTCCAGGTGCTGTTTTCAATCAGCTTCGAGGGAAAACAGTGGATCGAGTGGAGCGGCTTGTCGGTATCAAAAACATGATTCATGTTGTCCACATGCTCCTCTAACGACACGCAGCAGTGGCCTCGTGGAAAAAGCTGCCCTTGTTTTCCACATAGAAATAGGAAATCAACTCGACCTTAAACGGCGGAGGGAAAGAAAATAAAGCCGAGGAGGAGCAACGCAAATAAACAAAGCGACAACTGGAGGAACATGACATGTGATGTTAGAAAATCATCACAGAGTCGCCTCCATACACTGCTGCACAGCTACTTCACAGATAAAAGCTGCACAGAAATATGAGGCTTTTTTTATATATAAATAATAGACCAAGAATAGCACAAGGCTCACAGCACTTTGGGAGTATTTGTCTTCATTTGTCATCCTAATGGAGCTTAATGGAGAAAATTAGCGGGAAAAAAAGCAAAAACAACGGGTTTGATGTGGAAATCGTTCCAGCGCCACGATGGAGTCTTTAATTTGGTTCGGTTTGGTTTAATTTCACGGTCTGAGGAGGGAGGACGGTGTTTACTGTGAAGCAAAGTTCTATCCAAAGTTTTCCAGCGGAACACCACATAGAACCAATATGATCGATGTTATTCACGTCACCTGTCAGTGGTTTTAATGTTGTGGCTGATTGGTGTATATTAAAAAGAGGTCACTGTTTATTATTTTTGTAGCAATGTATTTCACAAATTAGTCATCAACTTACCGTGAAGACAAGACTCGACTCCACACCACCGCTTGCTATGGAGTCCCACTATCATGCATACTCTGCTACATGCGCTGCAAACAGTACTGAGAGTATTATAGACCAACTTAACCACTCTGCTAGACAAATTAACCAGCCAAACAGACGAACACCAGTTGATATATTTCAATTTTCAGAAATCATGTGAATATGTGCAAGGTGCAAATTCAAATACAAGTTTTTAGGGAGTGAAATCTTTAACTTTAGGTATTCTTTACATATACACACACACACACACACAGTGCGTTCCACTTATATTACCAGTCAAAAGTTTGGACACATCTTCTCATTCAATGGTTTTTATTTAACTATCTTCTTCTATTAATACTGAAGACATTAAAACTATAAAAGAACACACATGGAATTATGTTGTGAACAAAAAAGTGTTAATCTTCAGTATTAATCTACAATGTAGAAAATAATACAAATAAATAAAAAGCTGTGAATGAGAAGGTGTGTCCAAGGTTTTGACTGGTAGTGTATATTGAAAAGGAGTAACTGTGTATTATTTTCTAGCAATGTATTTCACAAATTAGTCATCAACTTACCTTGACGACGCCACTCGACTCCGCACCATCATCTGTGATGGAGGTCCACTCTCATATATACTCTACTACATGTGCTGCAAACAGTACTAAAAGTTTTATAGACAAACTAACCACTCTGCTAGACAAACTTATGTGTTGACACCATTTTTCATTTACCTCAAGAGTCTTTTTCTGCTTTATTTACTGTAAAAAATAAAAAAATAAAAAAAACTTTTAATATTGGACAACAAAAACGCTGATACCAACATCAGTCTAAAATAAAGTCGATGTTGATGTCTAAACTTCTAAAGGCGGCACTGGGCCGATCTGTGGCTCGGTAATATTACACCTTTGTTCTTGTTGCTTCTCTTTGAGTGAACTGGAAGGACGTCCAGCGCCAACAGTGAGAAACGACAACGTTTTACAAGTGCAGCCAGACCACATGCTAGATGTATTTAATCGTGGGAACAGACTCTAAGGAGACTCGATACCTTTAACTGCCAGTAGCTTCGACTTGACGCACTGTTTGGACGAGCACCTTCAGCTGATGCACGGGGAACTTTTGAACCGCAGAACGTGCGGCAGTTGTGTTGTCCTTTTTTTCTTTTCTTCCTTTGCGAGCATACACTCACTTGTGAAATGTGTGTTAAATTCTTCTCAGTAACGGCAGGAATGTGCTTGGACTGTGATCTGATTTAAAGTGATTTATTGGAAACGAGCGGTGACTCAGAGTTTCCTTCATGTGTGTGTGATCTACAGTGCTTCCCGAGCTGAAGGGTGGTCCAGTGTGTTGTGCAAATCCATGTGATTGGTGAGTAGGTTCCATGGCATCCACCCAAATGTATCTGGACTCATTCCTGTTTCAACAGAATCTACTGGGGAATCGAACATGTGACGGCGTCGGAGCGTCACCTGAGATCTCGGAGACGTTCCATGTATCTGGACTCATCTCTGTTTCATCAGAATCTATTGGGGAATCGAACGTGATGGTGTAGGAGTGTCACCTGAGATCTCGGAGACGTTCCGTCTGTCTGGATTCATTCCCGTTTTAACCGAATCTATTGGGGAATCGAACATGTGACGGCATCCGTGGAACGTCTTCGAGATCTCAGGTGACGCTCCGATGCTGTCACATGTTCGGAAGACGACATCAGATCAAACAGGCGCCTATGCAGCAGGTAAATAATGAGAATACAGGCCAGTAGGATCCAACCAGCAGGACCGCGGAGCTCAGCTGTGAGGGCCGCGACCCCCTCGGTCCGGGGGTTTCGGAAGGTCGGCGCCGGGGGCCCCTATCCGTTACAGCGGCCCCTCTCTTCAGGGGCTGTTGTGGAGCCTCGGGGTAGGCAACTGAGTCAACATGATGCGGGACTCCGTGTGGTCGGGTTCAGCCGGACTCCCGCTGAGCCGTCGCAGGGAAAAACAGCAGACGTTGAATAACTCTCGCCGTCGTGGCGGCTTTTCGGGGTTGAGGACGGAGTTCAGAACTCAGACTCAGCACATGTGCGGACGCCGGTGTGTTTTGGCAAAATGTGCAAAAACAGTTGAACATGATTGACGGATTCCTCAAAATGTCATCAAACACACAAAGTTATCATAGATCTGCTTGACTTTTAGAGGCAACTGATAGATGGAGTTAATAAAAACACAAAACAATCCAGATAAAGTAGAAATAAAAGTCAAACCAAGGGTTGCTCGAAGGGAATCCAGGGAATCATTGGGTGTTTTATGTAACATATTTTTGTTATGGGTCGAAACTTCAGCTCTAAATCAGTCAGTTTAATCCTCCTAATGAAATAAATGAAAATCTTTGGTTATTTGCACATTACTAATTGTACAGTTCCTATTTGATTTATAATTTTCTACCCACTTGCACACCATCTACTCAGTTTTTTAGCTTTAGTACATGCATTCTGTACATAATTGTACCTTTATATATTTCTTATATCTCTATATCCCCTGTGTGTTCTGCTCTTATCTCTCATTTCTGTGTATTCTCTATGTTTAAAATGCTGCTGGTTTCTTGAATTTCCATCAGGATCATTAAAGTACCTGCTTTGATGTATACACACGAAAGCAACTTTAACTTCTTTATAGCAACTTTAAGTCCTTTAGAGCAACTTTAACTAATATAAAGCAACTTTAAATAATACAGAGCAGCTTTAATTATTATGAAGTAATTTTAACTCCTTTAGAGCAACTTTAAATAATACAGAGCAACTTCAAATAATATAGAGCAACTCTAATATGGAGCAACTTTAACTAATATAGAGCAACTTTAATTAAAATACACTATACAATTCAAAAGTTTGGGGTTACTTATAAATGTCCTTATTTTTGAAAGAAAAAGCTTTTTTTTAATGAAGATAACATTAAATGAATGATAAATTCAGTCTAGACATTGTTAATGTGGTAAATGACTATTCTAGCTGGAAACAGCTGATTTTTAATGGAATATCTACATAGAGGTACAGAGGAACATTTCCATCAAACATCACTCCTGTGTTCTAATGCTACATTGTGTTAGCTAATGGTGTTGAAAAGCTAACTGATGATTGGTAAACCTTGTGGAGTTATTATAGCACATGAATAAAAGAACCAAGCTACAGACCATGAGAGACAGAGTCATCAGCTCAGCCACCCCTTACATCTGGAATCCATCCCTGACTACCTGAGAGCTCCACAGACAGTGGATGCCTTTAAAAAACAGGCCTAAAGACCTTTCTTTATAACAAAGCTTTTAATTAAACATCTCCCTGAATTTTTTTAGGCTTATTTTACCTGTTTGTTTTGTTTTTATCCTTTTATATATTTAATGTAGCACTTTAAGATCTTGCAGAATCAAAAATGCATTAAAAATAAAGTGTATTATTATTATTATTATTATTATTATTATTATTATTATTATTATTATTATTATTATTATTATTATTATTATTATTATTATTTTTATTATTATTATTATCACACATCTGAGTCCCAGAACACCTCTGGTAACATTTTTTTTTTAATTAATTGTTTTTTTGCTGTTATTTATCAAAAGGACTAACCACCTGCAAGCATATCTAAATATTTCAGTCCATTTCTATAGTTACAAGGACAACACACATCATTTCCCTTAATGTAGGTTTATTGGTGAGATTTTTCCACCATTGATGAAGTGACACAGTGGGATGCTGAAATCACAACAAGCACAATAAATGTTGTGTACGAGACAGTATAGCGGTCAGGCGAAGCAGCAGGAGAACAATTACTGAAGTTTAAAGACCAGCAACATGCAGCTTAAAGCTACAGAACATGAATCAGCTGCACTTCAAACCACTTAAAGCACACAACAGATCAAGTCAAGTGTTCAGTCGTGACGTCACATTGATTCCTGTGTTATAATTGGACATATTGTCGGTAGAGCTGCAGGGATCTCTCTGTGGCATGGCCCACACATTTTCTGAGCATGATTCCCATTCAGCTTTTTTTCTGAGCTGACACAAACCTGCATGTTTCTATTGAAAGCCTTTCTGTTGTAGCTCCGTGTTGGTGACATGACGGCCGCTCATGTGTTGTGAAAACACGGATCAACATCCAGCGCCGGTCACCTTGCGGCACACACGTGTTTTCATAACCTCTATATGACGACGGCAGCCCGTGTGTGGAGTAATGCCGGGCGGATCTGAGAGATCCGATGTCCCTTCCTGTATTCATGTGATTGATGGTGCTGCTGTCACGTTCTGCAGATTGCTGAGGGATTTCACTCTGAAAGTCCGGTTCTGCTCTCACGTTCTGCACAGACGTGACCTTAAACTTCCCCTAAGTGCTCAGTGAACCTTCGTTCTGAGAGAAAACGGACTTCTGGGCTGCCTTTGTGAAGCTGATCACAATAGAAATGGATATTTCCTGACGTGTAGGCGATCTTTAAGAGCCCGTGGTGACGTCAGCAGCAGTGATGTAGGTCAAAACCTGAAACCTGTTAGCTTCACGGTGAAGTTAATGTTGATGCTACAACTGCATTATCTGTGTTTAATGTTGAATTGGTTGTAAATTGGGCTGCTGCTGTCACTTTGTTTCGTAATGGAGTTGAATATCGTAATCCAATATCAACTCAAGTCATGTTTGAACAATTTTACTGTCAAAAACTGTGAAATTTACATCAAATGTCTCTGAAATAATTACATTTTTAGCATTGTAAAACAAAACTGAATTACTGTTTGCAAAAAGTACTGTTGATTTTTGATTGCGATATTATAAAAGTATAGAATGAAAGAAAAACTTTACTAAATGTGAACTAACAACAGTCCAACTAACTAACTGACAAGTTTAGTTAAATCTCTGTCCACGTATGATGGCAATCTAACTGCTACTTTACCTTTTAACGGTAAAATAAAAATATCCTGACAGCTGTGATGAGCTCAGGACTCAACACTAATATACAACTAATGATTTACCTTCAGCTGATAAACCCAATAAAAGTCCTCAGTGTGACCTGCTGTTACATCCTGATCCATCCTGTCTCCATGTTTAGGAACATTTGTAATCATAAATAATAAATAAAGTTGCTGCTGTTTGCATAAATTATGCTGATATTAATCCTGTTTCTGTGTGATGCTACAGATATTTAATAAACTCAAAGGAAAAACTCCCAAAGCAGGAGGAACAACAAACTGAACTTTTGCTCCTGTTCATCCTGTGGTAAAAACAAACCCACACTACGTTAATTATTGGGGAATATCATTAATCTAAGCTGGTGATGTTGCAATAAAGTTTTATTTTTATGGACATTTCAGTTTGGAACAAGAAAAGCACTCAGAGAGCGCAGTACTCCTCCAAGGCTGCTCAGTTGTTGTATCATTTCCAAAGGATTAAATCTTGAAAAAATTTGTGGCAGAAATCATGGCAACATAGATTGTGGTCATTTAATATAGATGTACCCACAAACAAAATGACCTTGCGCTGAGCACAGGTGTGTGTTATGCATGTGTACGTTATGTATGGATACCGAATCACGTGACCTAAATATGTAGCGGGCGGCGGGAATTGATGGGACTCAGAAACACCCCCACAATGTAATCAGTTGTTCCTTCCAGATAAGTCCTGATAAGCCCACAGTGGTGGATTTGTAGTAGGATCATAGTCATGTGATCGTCAGCAGGCAGCTGATGTAGTGTTCACTTATTTTCATGGTTACAGTGACGCCATGTCGCTATCTCACAATGATATGGAAATGTTTAACAAATCCATGGATCCAGACTATAAGCCGCATCATTGCCAAAATCTGATCAATTAGTCCTTGTGTCATTTCTGACCTTCCCTAAATTTCATCCAAATCCATTAGTCCATTTTGGAGTAATGTTGCCAGACAGACAGACGGACAAACGTAAGCCGATCATCACATAACTACACCACGTTTCTTGGCGGAGTAATAATGATCTTTTTCAAAGCACTTTGTGAATGTTCTTTTGAAAGGTGCCACACAAATAAAGTTATTATGATATAGTATTTTTTTAAAGAATCGTAAACAAATAAAATGACTTGTTGCTAAATATTTACTTACTTTTTCTTTTGTGTCAGCATCAAGTATCTCCCTCTTGTAAAAGAAGCTCTCCACAGACATTTGTTTTTTATTCATTTTGGCAGATTGACGGCTTCATTTAACATCAAATGAGGGAAACAAGCAAAGACGGAAGCGACGGGAAGACGATGTAGTCATTTTTCAAAATAAAACACCCTGTAGACATTGCCAGAAATAAAATATAAAATAAACCATTTTTATTCTCTCTGTGCGGACCGGTACCCAATGACCTATGGTCCGGTATTGGTCCGCGGCCTATTGGTTGGGGACAGTGGCGGTTCTACACAGGGGCCTACAGGGGCCAGTGGCCCTGTCCAAATGTCACTGGCCCCTGTGCTGAGTATAGAATCCAGATGGGCCACGGCCTTGGATCTTAATGTAATTAGGACCAGTTTGGCAGACAGCATCACCGCCGTATCCTGTTGCTGTAGTTCTAGGATTTTGAACATCAGGAAACCAAACCACTTTTGTTACATGTGATTGATTTCAAATGTTCCTGATGTTACACATTTCGGCACCGGCCCTGATAACCTCATTGTTTCAGTTGATTCTTTTTTTGTAAAAAAATAAAAGAGGATGTTTGTTTGATTTGAATATAAAGTAAAATACAAGCTTTTAGTGCTTAAATATCATTGTTGTCATTCTTTTAATGTGCCCCTGTGATTAAACACTGGCCTCACCTTGGCCCTCCCAGTAAAATTTGTCTAGAACCGCCACTGATTGGGGACCACTGATCTACAGAATGAACCGGCAAAGTGAGATTACCGTCAGATTAGCAGGAAGTAGGTCTGGAAGGGGCTGGATGGTCACTGCAGACTCCTGTTTGTTGTTTCAGGTCAGATTATTCTTGAATATTTTTGCTTTCCAGACTCAGGTTATGTAATTTCTGCAGACAGTCGAGTGTCATCTGCTGCTCTTCATCATGATTGGAGTTGTTATCGACTTCCTTCTGTTCAGACTTCAGGTCAGGAATCGGCCTTCAGGATCTGTGATCGGCTCTTTGCTTTCAGAGCGTCTCATGTTGGTCCTGCCGTGACCTCAGCAGGACTCTGAGGTTCTGGCTGGATCGAGGTTCCCGTGCAACCGTTTGCTAATGACCTGCACAGCTGTAAGATCAGGAGGAAATGTGTTGAATTACTCGGCAGGCCAAACTGCCAAACATTTCTCCTCTAAGTATTTTATTTTTCATGATCTCATTGTCAGAGTGAGACTCTCGTTGCCCTCTCAGAGCTTTTCTACATGCAATAGATCATATTCTGTGCTTATTTTACGACTTCCCATTGCCTGTCTTGGACACGACAAAAACCTGGCCAAAAATCAGACCTTTTTCTGGCAGCGCTACACAGACATAACATTTACATGGACTGCAATATTTCCAGTATTAACTTGATTAAGACAACACCCTGAATAAGGGAACTCATGCAAACAGCATTTTCTGATTATACCGACCCGACAAAAGGTTCTAAGTGAATTAAGTCTTGGAAAGTTCACCTATCACATCAGTGCGGGGCGGTTTAGAAACACAAACTCTCTCAATTAAACAATAACCCTCATTTACGGTTTTAATGGCATTCTGGATCACGAATGGTGAACCGCTCGTTGCCAGATTTGTCAGTTCAGGCACCTTTTGAAAGAAACACTGAGTTATTAGATGAATATCACGCTAGTTTTATCTGCAATCTATCACCAGACAGCTGCTTCTCTTGCGTCACAGGAAACCAAACTGTCAAATACAGACACCAAAGTTTACCACAGTAGCAACGTTACATGAAAATATGGGTCAGTCTAAACGCTGGAACGTGTTCCTGAAGCCTGGTCGTATACGTACAAACGGCTTTATTCAGATGCTGTTTGGAAATGTACAATAAGATCAGAACATAAAGTTTATTGCTTGTTGACTTTGTTGGGTTTCGTGTGGCGCTGAGGTAACCTTTGGACAGAGAAACCTATTACAGCTCATCATGGCTGACCTGAAGTGATCCAGTCCAACGGATCAGAGGATAAAACACAGATCTGAAAGGCAATGAAGGGAGGAGACCATTTCTATGAATCAATATCTCTAATTTATGTAGTTTTCTCGTCGTGGAAACCGTTTTCATCCCTTAGGTTCAGGAGAAATGCGGAAATATCTGTCAGTGTTTCTCACAAAGAGAACTTAATGTGAAAAAAAAGTTTTTTACCGACTTCTGCATGAAGAATGTGCAGAATTAGTCGACTAAACAATTAAATTTTGCTGCCTTTGCTAAAACTATTAGCCCCTCGGCTAACCCTCTGAACTCTCCAGCAGTTTGTAAGGTTGTTTTTTTTTTTCAAGACAAAGAGAAAATCACAGAAATGTCTACTGTTGTATTGATGTATGACAGAGTTTTTTTTTAAAAAGTTGAAATTCTTTGGTTATTTAACCTACAAAAATAGATAAAACCTAGAATCAACATGTAAAGTGTTTTCCCCAGTGGTACCAACACATAAAAAAACTGTCTCCATATACTGTTTTACATTTACATATTGACAAGTTCTACAAACTCTGCTTATCATCAGTAGAAAGATGTTTCACCGTGATGAATGTATCTCCAACAACTTGCTCCTCTGTTCACTGTTTCTGAGCCATGCTGCATTTATTTCATTTTATTTTATTTAGCATTTATTTAACCAGGTTAGTCCCACTGAGATCAGAGATCTCCTTTACAAGGGAGACCCGGCCAAGAGGGCAGCAGCATAGTCACATTAAAAACAGTAAACAACACTAAAACTTGCACAGAGACAAGTTAGACTGTAATAATTTCACCAGAACTTTGAACTCATTCAGTGGAACAAAGGCTTGAAGTTGAAGTTGAGATTGTCATTTATTCCAAGCATCAGTTGCAGAAAAACTAAGGGCTTTCTTTCCCTGTTCAGATTGTATTTTGGGGACAACAAATTGCAGAGTATCCATAGATCAGAGGTTGTGACTTCCATGTTTCCTTGTTAAAAGACAAGACAAATAGGAAGTAATAATACCCAGAATGGTTCTGTAAATAAACACATACTAATGACTGAGACGCTGGGCACTTAAAGATGTCCAGTTAACTTTAGAATAGAGCTCACAATAGTGAGTAAAAGGACCACATCTGATCATGAATCTTAGCGCTCCATGATACACACTATCCAGCATGCTAAGATAATTAGCAGAAGCCTTCATATACAATACATCTCCATAGTCAATAACTGGCAAAAAGGTTGTTTCCACCTATTTCTGTTTCACACAAAAAGAAAAGCAAGACTTGTTTCTGTAATAAACTCCTAATTAGAGTTTTTTTTTTTTTTTTTTTTTTTTTTTTTACCATATACTGAATGTGCTCCAAGACAAATAGTCATCAATTAAAAATCTTAGATATTTAAAAGTCGATACCAACTCTATTTGTTGACCATTTCTTGTTACAATTTTTCCGGACAGTGCTGATCTGGCAGATCATTGATCCAGTAGGTTGGATTTTCTCTCTGTGTTTTAAGTTCAAATGAAAACTCCTTGAATTTTTATGACAGGACTGTTAGTTATGGCTTCTCAGTTCCTCTGAGGATCACAGAATTAAGTTTTTTTTTTTACAGAATCTTTGTTTTTTGCCAATAGTTTAAGGGTCTATGCAGGATAAAGTGACTTAAATGAAATATATTGGTTTTAATTGGAGACTTGTTTCATTTTGTGGATGGAACCACATGTCATAGATGAGTACTTTAAGGACACTAATACAGATGAAAGTCCAATGACTCCTTTCACGGTTCCTGGCTCTGATAATTGATGTCACTTTAGTGTTTTTTCTGAAATAAAACATGCTTTCAAAACCTGCCAGTGAGTTTAGAGGGTTAATAAGTTGCCGGTTAACTGTTGAGCTGCATCACTGTCCAGATGTTTTAGACCAGCATGGCTGAAGTGGGACAGATAACGTGGTAAAAACAGCACAGTTTGTATTTTAATCCAGTATGTAGGTTGTGTCAGCATGAACTGTCATATAACCACTGGACCGTACTGATGTGAGACCACATTCAGCACAAACATGTGGGCCTTAAAAATGTTTTCTGTGCAGTATAACTCAGATAAAATGCCATTAATCATGAAAAAAACTGATTTAAATCGATTATTTATTGTACAAAAACCTGCTTGCAAGTGTTTTAAATCTTAATTGTTAACTTTTATTAAATGAGTTGTTGCCATGTTTTGTGGAATAATGTGGAATGTTGAAAAGGCAGCACATTTTAGAGATATGTTAGAGATATTTAAAATAACATTTGGTTATTAAACGATAACAATTAACAGTTTGAAATGGCTCTAAAATACACACATTTTTAAAAATACAGACGTGCAACTTTACTGTTAATTTGTGCTCAATTTTTGGCTCAAAGTTGGCTTGACTAAATTTAAATTTCTGTTTTACAGACAGAAAAATGAGTCATTATGAACATCTCTAAACACAGACTTCACCAAACTAGAGGTTTATCAATGTGATTTCTTTTTAATTTTAGGGCTGATAAACCCATATTTGGAGCTGATGTACACTAAAAGCAGCTCGACACCACATAGAGGCGGCTGCATTAGAGCCACCCTCCAAAATGAGTCAAGAATTGTTCAAAATAAACTCAAAAATAGTCCAAACATACTTGAAAGTCCCTGAAAATATCCGGAAATGTGTCATTTTAAACTAGATTTGAGTCATTAAGGTAAATATAAGTCATTTTGGATTAGTTTTAAGCCACATTTCAGTCTCTGCTTCTCATCTCTAGGAAGATGTTTCACCATGCTGAATGTATCTTCAACAACTTGCTCCTCTGTTCACTGTTTCTGAGCCATGCTGCATTTATTTTATTGATCCAGGATGTTTGATTTTCCTCTCAGTTTAAATAGTCCAAAACTATTTGAAACTTGTCCAAAATGACTCAATAATAATCTAAACTAACCTACAATTGGTCCGAAATACCATAAAATGTCAAAAATGAGTCAAGAATTGTTCAAAATAACTCAAAAGCAGTCCAAATGTACTTGAAAATACCTGAAAATATCTGGAAATGTGTCATTTTAAACTAGATTTGAGTCATTAAGGTAAATTTAAGTCATTTTAGACAAGTTTAAAGCCACATTTCAGTCTCTGCTCATCGTCTCTAGAAAATTCCCTCTGCAGACACTGTTTTTGATTAATCTGATCAAAATAACATGAAAAGCATCGAAGCAGAGCCAAATGAAACCTGAGATGGTCTCCAGGTGTGTGTTCTACTGGTGTCAGTGTGTCCTTTGTTTTGTTTTGGGGAGTTTTACAACAATCAGACACGAAGCTTTTAGGTCAGACAGCAGAAACACGATGCCCTGTAACGGTTCATCGTTCGGATCTACAGCTGGAGCTGCTCTGCTTTTACGTGCTTCCTCATATCTCTGTGTCTTTTCACTGCGATGATTAAATCTGAGGAGGGAAAACTGCCTGACTCACCTCAGACATGGCATTTAAAGACAAAGACAACAGGAGGACATCGCAGGGTCAGGCTGAGATTAAGAACAAAAGCAGGTGTATTTCTGCTGTTTAGTAAATAGTGAGATCCAATCTGACGCTGTCTGTTTGAGGGTAAATAAAACCATGTGGCCCTGCAGCATGAATACAGAAACCACTGCAGCAAGACTACTGTAAAAAAACAAAAAAGCACTCAGAGAGCGCAGTACTCCTCCAAGGCTGCTCAGTCATATCATTTCCAACAGATAAAATCTTGAAAAAGTATGTGGCAGAAATCATGGCACCATAGAATGTGTCCATTAAATATAGATGTACCCACAAACAAAATGACCTTCTTCTGAGCACAGGCGTGTGTTATGCATGTGTACGTTAAGTATGGATACCGAATCGTGTGACTGAAATATGTAGCGGGTGGAATTGATGGGACTCAGAAACACCCCCACAATTTAATCAATTGTTCATTGTATCGTTTCTGACTGATAAGTCCTGATAAGTCCACAGCAGTGGATTTGTAGTAGGATCACAATCATGTGATGATCAGCAGGCAGCTGACGTAGTGTTCACTTGTTGTCATAGTTACAGTGGCACCGTGCCGTTATCTCTCAATGATTTAGAAATCTTTAACGTATCTCCACATTTGTCCAAAATTATTAGAAATTTGTCCAGAACTTGCTCAAAAAATCCTGTTTTACTGCTCACAATCTGTACAAAATAAGTTGAACATCTAGGATGGCTTAGAATTGCTCCAAAAATTACTAAAAACAATAAAAACACGTCCGAAATGACTCGTAAAATAAGTGTGTTCTCAAAATGTTGTTAAAATTTGTCAAAAATCACCCTAAACATGTGCAAAATGACTAGAAATTACTCAAATTTGTCCAGAATGTGCTCAAAAAATCCTCTTTTACTGTTCACAATCTGTCCAAAATGAGTAAATTGTCTAGGATGGCTTAGAAGGGTTAAAAAAATACTAAAAATGGGTCCAAAATGACTTCATAATGTCTTCAAACTATAAAAATTTTCTTTAAAAAGTAGGAATTATTCACAGTTACAGTTTTATAAACATCCGTGGTCCTCAGCGGTGGATTTGTAGTAGGATCACAATCATGTGATCATCAGTTTAACAAATCCGTGGATCCAGACTATAAGCCGCATCACTGCCATAGTCTAATGAGGTGGTCCTTGTGTCATTTCTGACCTTCCCTGAAAATTTCATCCAAATCCATGAGTCCGTTTTTGAGTGATGTTGCTAACAGACAGACAGACGTACGCTGATTGTCATATAACTCCGCCACATTCTTTGGTGGAGTAACGATGTTTGTTGGGAGCAGCTCAGTAAGGAGGTTGAGGTGGTTAGATGAATCCACAAAGCCTCACAAACTGCCATTTTTCCTGTCTTCTACTTATATTGACTCCTTTAAACCTGGATTTTACAGTGTGGTAACTTTAATTTTTGGCCATTTTTGAGTAATGTTGCTAATAGACAGACAAACATACGCCAATCGTCACATAACTCTGCCGTTGCTTGGCCGACTACCCAGAATCAGAGCTGCCACTGGTCGATATGAGAGATCCTTGAGTCCTGAATCTGTCATCACAGCTCGTTAAGGAGAAATCCAAACAGCCCAGTACCCGATGTTTGGGTGTTTTTACACCACCGGTCTCGGACTCACAGATGTTTGAGCGGCCGGTTGCATGCAAAATGACATAACGTTGACAGCACATGCTGGTGCATTACGCCTGTGTTTTTCACTCGGGCAGATTACGCTCATTTTCCATGCTGCTCATCCCTGTGATGTATTATCCACCTAATTCAGCTGATTATGAAGCTATGTTTAATGTATTTAGTCAACGACTTAAGATAAGTCTCATTCCACTTGTTGGGCAGCTTTTTAACTTTGAAGTGGAAATCCTGTTTCCTTAGTGCACCTTGCAGAGCGGCGGTGGTTCAGGGACGATGGTGTTTTAGCGACGACGACGGACAAACATGACATAAACACATGGTGATTTACTGCACCTAGGAAAGAGTGAGCGCCTCATCAAGGCCACTCCCTCTTTTTCCTATTGTCAGAGAAAGAAAGGGGTCGTGTGTGGATTTGGGTTAAAGACGCTGAATTAATCTGTTGTGAGTTTGCTCGGAGAATAAACCTCCAGGAGGACGAGCAGCACGATGGTTGAAAAGCTTCTGCCCACCCAGAGGCTCCCATTTCACCTGAAACATGGAAAAACCCTGCAATGGAAATTAAAATACATATTCCCACAGAAGTCACGCACCCAACGGACACGTCTGGGTTCAACTTAAAGGATGTTTCTGATTGAGAGCGGATGAAACTGGAACTTTTCTGGTTTCTAATTGAGTTTAGCGGTTGAATCTGAGCTGACATTTATGTGAATTCAGCAAAAGAAATCCCCATGCAGAAGTCAGATTAGCACACAGGCAGCAAATGGAGAAAATGATTTCTAGGAATCAGTTCCTATCATTTGTGTTATTTTCTTTCTCTGGAAACACTTTGATTTCTTTGGTTTTCCTTTAAGATTTGATTATGTTTTGGATTATTCGTCAAATTATTGAACAAATTATGGAATTGATGGTGGAAAAGGAAAACTTACCAAAGCTTTTCCAGTTCAGTAAAGCAGATTTACATTAATAACCACAAATTTGAGCGTAGTGATGGTTCGACAGGAACTGTGGTGCAACACAGTCAATAAAATTCAACCTCTAGTGACTATTAATATCTGCAGGGCTTAAAGTGAAAAATAATCCTAAGCTTGAACTTTTTTGCTCTTGGGTGGGGGTCGGGATACAATCTAGCTAACTAATACTAAATTAAGATATCTACCTTCACAAACTCAGACTATAGATTGTAGTAATACCAAAAAAAGGTCAGTAGGTGGTGGTAGGTACTCCATCTAAAAACAACATGGTGCAAATATATTGTTTAACAACCAATCAGTAAAAGACATGGAAAAGGACATTGATTCACCTTTTAACAATATGTGCACCATTTGCACTATTTATTCTGAAATGCAACTATGTAAACAGTTACAGTGCAAAATAAATAATATACTTTATAACAGCAAACTATAGTTCAGTTCAAATAACACCAAAAAAACATTAAGAGACAACCACAGAATGCCCATAAACAGAGTCTGGAAAACAATGAGAAATAATGCTTTAAGGTGTTTTAGTGGGCAGTTAATGTGATAAAACAATGAAAGCAGATAGTTCTACATAAAGACCTACCAGGAACCTTTTACCTTCCACCTCACTTGTAGATTGTGAGTTAACTTGCTGACAGTAGATGCTACACCATAAACCAGACGGTTCATGAAAGTTAGACATTTCAAAGATGTTTTAGTAATGTCTAACATGGTGTGAAAGCGTTATGTTTCATTCAACAGATGTTTTGTAGACCCCTCCATCGACTCCAACCTCCTCCCTACATGAATGTCAAAATTACTACAGCCACTAGAGTGCTTAGACACAATGTTTAGATCAGCCACAACATTAAAACCACTGACCATTGCTCATCAAGCAAGTACCCCTTCTCATGGCAGAAGTACTTCCTGTCAGGCCATTAATGCACCCTGCTATACCTGCTCAGGATTGGCTTGAGAAATATGACAAAGAATCAAAGTGTCAGGCATTGACCAGTGTCCAGACTCCCAAGATCTCAATCTGATTGAGAATTTCTGTGATATGTTGGAACAAACCCAATCCATGGAGGCCCACAGGACCCAGAGGATTGACAACATCCTAATGAAGCTTGTTTTTCCCCCGATCTGATCCAAGGCATTCACTACTCAGCATCTGCTGATACTGAGCTTCAATCCAATACCAATTTCTGAGAGACATACTTCAAGTACATTAAAGTTATTAAAATCAATCAACAGATGGTGAAAACCTGTTTTCCATCCATCTGTCCATCCATTAATCCATCATCATTCGTCCAACCAGCCATCTATCCATCATCTGTCCGTAGATCCATCCAATTATCATCATTTATCCATCCATCATCCATCCATCCGTCCTTCTGTCCATCCATCATTTGTACATCCATCCATCCGTCCATCTATCTATCTATCTATCTATCTATCTATCTATCTATCTATCTATCTATCTATCTATCTATCATCCAACCAACTGTCCATCCATCCATCCATCCATCCATCCAGGTGCTCACTTAGACTACAGGCAGTTCACGTTAGCAAGCAGAGAGCACTGTGGGGGTTTAGCTAGCAATGGGCACCATGACAAAGACTTATTTGATGCTTAATGACCTCCGGACAGAACTTCAGTGTTTTAAACAAGCTGGGACTGACTAAGACACGGTTCTTCTATCCCAGTGGCATATCTGACAGAGCGGACTTTTTGACCCAAATCATGCATCTGATGACTAAAGCAGGAACATCAGCACAGGACAAATAGTCATAGAGTTTTATTGTGTTATCAATTATTTAGTTACTGATTGACAATTATGCCAGTTATTGTTTAAGAGGATGCTGTATCCCTAACGTCCTGCTACAGATTGCGTTCTCAGTTTACAACACCTGTGTGACAGCAGACAAAAACAATGGATCAGGTCAAGGGTTGTTCCGCTACTTACAACTTAAGAAATGAGTCGATTAGTCCCAATCACAATCTTAGTCACTGGATCAGAACGTTCCTACAAAGGATCAATTGTCAATATTCAGGACACCCCCAGAAGTCCTTTTTCATGCTGCTATGGGTCAAAGTTGTTATGGCGACGCAAAGGGAACCTACACAATAATATGTAGGTGGTTATAATATTGTGGCTGATCGGTGTTTGTCGTTTTGGGGAAATTTCTGAAACAAATAATGCTGTTAAACTCTAATCAAGAGCTCATGAACTCAAAGTCTGTCCATGAGGCTTCATTATTCAATCAGAGGAAGTTTGCCAACCCCTCATATAGCAGGTGAATTAACAGTTATATCTTCTTTTTTTACTCCTCTAAAGTGGCCCATAAGGACTCAGTCGTCTTCCCCACATGGCTGCTGCCACCCAGCGAGTTCCAGAGGCCTTGAGACGTAAAGGGGCTCTCAATGCCACGCGAAGCAGGCGGATTTTCCACTGGTTTAATGAGAATCACAGAGAGGAAATGTGCAGGGTATTTATAGAAAAACGAGAGGAATGCAAGCCCCCTAATTGTGCTTCGTCTATTTACAGGAGCTGCTCACCACTGCTGCCCACGACATTCTACATGTGGGGGAAACACAGCAAACATGGGACAGTAAAGGGAAGAGAAAGTATTCATGATAAACTTCACTTTTCTTTCATGTATTAGTCATAAAGACTTTGTGCAAAAAGGGGGCTGAGTGTTGTTTTACTCTTTTGTTGCAGTTTTGGCATCATCTCGGTGCATTTTTATATTTTTAGCCATGCAGTGGCAGACAAGGCTCATAAAAATGAGAGCCGGCATTAATGGTGACTAGAGATAGAATTTTATTGACAGTATTGCGTCAACATTCCTGTAACACTCAAATTTGTGGATATTAATGAAAATCTGCTGCACTGAACTGGAAAAACTTTGGTAATGTTTCCATTTCCATCATCAATTCCTTAATTTGTCCAATAATTTGAAGAACAATCCAAAATGTACTCAAATCTTAAAGAAAAAACAAAGAAATGAAAGTGTTTCCACAGCAAGAAAACAACACAAATTAGAGAAACTGATTCCTAGAAATCATTTTCTCCCTTTGCTGCGTTTCAGATCTGTATTTTACTCTCTAAACCATTTGACTGGATCACTTCAGGTCAGTCACGATGAGCTTTTCCGTTTTCTTTCTTGTATTAGTCATAAAGACATTGAGTGCTGTTAAACTCTTCTTGTTGACAGTTTTCATCTCAGTTTCTTTTTATTTCTTTTCATGGGGTTCAGAAAATTTTGGCCAGACATTGATGGTCACCAGTGGTTGAATTTTATTGACTGTGTTGCACCAGAGTTCCTGTAGAACCATCATTACATTCACATTTGTGGTTATTAATGGAAATCTGCTGCACTGAACTGGAAAAACTTTGGTAACTTTTCCTCGAGCACCATGGTCAGGTCCAAATTCCATCCAAATCTGTCCCAAAACTTGACGAATGATCCAAAATATAATCAAATTCTAAAGAAAACCAAGGAAATAAAAGTGTCTCCACAGCAAGAAAACAAGACAAATCATATATATTGATGTTCCGATACATCGTTCTCTCCCTTTGCTGCCTTTCAGATCTGTATTTTATTCTCTGATCAGACATTAATGGTGACTAGTGGTTGAATTTTATTGACTGTGTTGCATCAGAGTTCCTGTAAAACCATCATAACGCTCAAATTTGTGGTTATTAATGAAAATCTGCTGCACTGAAGTGTAAAAACTTTGGTAAGTTTTCCTTTTTCACCATCAGTTCTCTAATTTGTCCAATAATGCAAATCTTAAAGGAAAGTAGAGGAATAAAAAGTGTTTCCACGGCAAGAAAACAACACAAATTAGAAATACTGATGTTCCTACAAATTGTTTTTCCCTTCAGATCTGTGTTTTTTTTCTCTGATCCATTTGACTAGATCAGCTCAGGTCAGCCATGATAAGCTGTAATAGGTTTCTTTATCCAAAGGAGACGTCAACGCAGCACAAAACCCAACAAAATCTTCAAGCCATAAACTTTATGTTCTGATCTGACCACTCCAGCTGATCTTACTGTAAGTTTCCAAATGGTACCTAAATAAAGCAGTTTCTGCAGGTTACTTATGCAATCAGCGCCGTTTTCACACTTCATTAAAATGTTCCCGCGTTCACCCCAAACCTCCATTTGTTAGTAATTCTGACACTGTAGTTTCTATTTCTGCACCAAACGCTGGTTCGACCGGATTTGACAGTTTAGCTTCCTGTTCTCAAGTCTGAACCCACAACCTGAACCATGACGCAAAACACCACCCAAGCAGCCTCACGCACAGGAAAAACACAGTTTGATGATAGAATACAGATAAAAGGAGCGCCATATTTGTCTGTTTGTTTCTGCAAAACATTCAAAAAGCCCCTGAACTGACAAATGTGACAACAGGTGGTTTGTGATCCATTAAACGATAAATTAGAGGTTTGCTGTCAGATAAAAGTTCCCCAACTTGTCCAGTAATTTGGTTTGTAAAATATTATCCTCATTCTCAGCTGTATTTTGTGTTTCACCGCTAATAAGCAAACACAAAGAGTGTGTTTGTATGAGTGTTTGTTGAAGAAGGTTTTGAGAGCAGTAAAAGTAGTACTCCGTAGACCAGTGGTGCCAAACATGCGGCCTGCAGGCCAAAACCGGCCCTCCAGAGGGTCCAATCCGGCCCACAGGATGACTTTATAAAGAGTAAAAATTACAGACAAGACATTAACTGCAAACTGTAAATTTGTAAAGCTATAAATTTAAAATAATTTCCTGACTATGACAAGTTGTTTGGATCATAAAGTAAAATACTAGATTGCTCATTGTTCTTTTGTCATTTTGTGTCTCATTTTTGTAATATTTTGTCTTGTTTTTGTCTTTTTTTGTCTGACTTTTGTTGTTTTGTCTCATGTTTTCTGTCATTTCGTTTCTTGTTTTTGTCATTTTGTGTTTCCTTTTTGTCTCCCTTATGTTTTTGTCTTATTTTTGTCATATTTGTTGTTTTGCGTATCGTTTTTGTGCTTTTTTTGTCTCGCTTGTGTTGTTTGTCCACTTTTTTGTCATTTTGTTTCTTGCTTTTGCCATTTTTGGTCCAGTTTGTGTCATTTATGTAATTTTTTTGTCTAGTTTTTGTTGTCAATTTTTTTGTCGCTTTGTAACTTTTTTGTCTAATTTTTTGTCTCTTTTTTTTGTTTCGTGTCGCTTACTCATTTTTTGTCGTTTTGTCTCGTTTTGTAATATTTTGCCCTGTTTTTGTTGTTTTTTGTCTTTTTTTTTGTCTGAGTTTTGTTGTTTGTCCTCACGAATATGCTCCGTCCTGTGTTGTAAAAACAGTTCATACACCAGGACTGTTTTTACAACACAGAATGGAGCATATTCGTTGAGCAGGGAACACTGAATGACCCCAGACTGGGACTGGAGGAATACACAACTGCTGTTTTGGATTACATTAACTACTGTATGGACAATGCCACCAGCAAGACAACAGTCTGAGTGTTTTCTAACCAGAAGCCATGGATGACATGGGAGGTGAGAGCACTATTAAGGGGACGTGATGCTGCCTACAGGTCTGGGGATGCTACAGCATACAGTGTGGTGAGGGTGGCACTGAAGAAGGGCATAAGTTCTGCTAAAGCCAATCACAATTTATGCTTGGTTTAACACAGATAATAGTGACCCAGTGTCGCAGCCACTCCCTTCCAACAAGGCTGCACCTACCCTGAGCCCACATGAGGTCAGGCTCGGTCTACGGAACATCAAACCCAGAAAGGCCACCGGACCAGATGGTGTTGGAGGCCAGGTCCTAAATGACTGCTGACCAGTTGACCAAGGTATTCACTGACATTTTCAATCACTCCCTCGCGTTGTCATGTGTCCCTCCCTGTCTTAAAACATTCAGAACTAGAAAAGCACTCAGAGAGCGCAGTACTCCACCAAGGCTGCTCAGTTGACGTATCATTTCTGATGGATGAAATCTTTAATAAAAAATGACCTTGTGCCGAGCACAGGCATGTGTTATGCATGTGCATGTTATGTATGGATACCGAATTGTGCGTAAATTACTCTTATAAAGGTCTGTTGATCAGTTCATCACTTTTTGCAAGCCTTTGTTTTGCTACTGTTAAAATAACCGTTCCCTCCATGCTTTTATTTTGAAGGTGCACTTTTAATGTCCTGAATGGTGGAGATGGCTGTGCTTCTTGTAGTTTGTGTCTTTGCTAGAGAAACGTCAGTTGGAATCTGACTTTAGAAAGATGTTACTCCAGATGGGATTAGCTACAGGCTAAGAGGCTCAGCAAACCTCTTAGCGATAGCCTTAGCATAGCGCAAAATAAGTTCCAGCTGCACTGACACCAGGCAGTGAATTATTCTGCTATTTTCACTGTAACAGTGAATCTGGGCATGCTTGTGTAAGATGTGTTGATTAGAAATGTAGTAACCTTCGAAACGCAGCTCTGCTAACTCACTGGAGCTGTTTCTTTCTCTAACCACAGTAGCTTTTAGTGTTGATTATTACTTGTAAAGTGTAGTCAATCATTTAGTGGTATTTGAAACCACAGAGTGGCTACAGACAGAGAACCGGCTGCAGCAGACTTAAATCAGTGCATTTAATTTAATTTAGAGGGAATTTGTTAACAAAAATAACAATGGCAATAGTTGTTAAATGCCAGATATCCTCTAGATAATAACTGGAATTGTTCTGAACCTCACAATGAGGGCAGAAAGCCTCCAATCACAGAGAGGTATGATAATCATTTAAATGTGACAGTCTTTCTTCAAAGACACTCAGATGTTGCACATGTTTGTACAGTATAAACTAATAGTGATTGATGTAGCTGTGAGGAAAATTAAAGAATCTACCAGGAGAAAATGAAAGCCTCTCACGAGAAAACTAGCAAGATGTTTCAAAACTGTCCTATTTTCTCACTCGGCCAGTCGCTGCAAAGGGCCTGCAGGGAAAAGGTTTGCAGCAGGAAAGGTTCAGTTTGTGTTTAGGTTACATGAGGTAACAGGAAAGGCAGTTATCCCGGTCTGACGGTCAGCCGGGCTGATCACAGAGCCACTTGGAGGCAAAAATTAAACATGGAAGTGTCCCATTAGGCCACAGACATTAGGTAATGAGGTGAAGTAAAGAGGCACTCGGAGTGAAAGGACAACAGCGGAGCTCCTCCTCGGTGCCCACAGCAAGTGATGAGTCAGTGTTTGATGCCACACTTCTGCGCTTCAACACTTTCAAATGGTGCCCTCTGGAGATTAGTGAGCAACACTGCCAAGTAAAGCCACTGTACATGTTGTTTCTAATCTGTTTTTATACATATTTAGCAAAAAAACACTCCTTTGTTGTTGTTTTTATCAGTATAAAACATAAAATCTGTCATAAAGGAGCACAGTCAAAGGGAGGAGGTCCAGATAAGTTCAGTGTGTGAGAGCTCTCTTAAAACATAATGTACTCTGTCACTTCTCAACCAAAAGGTATTCACGGGCTGGAAATATTTTTATGGTCCAGGCAGCAGAAATGTTTGACTCAGGTCAGTCTATTCCCTGAATCTGGAGCCATATGGACACAATAATAAATGCATACAAGCGAACCCCTGATAGCACATCATCAAGCTGGAGTGCATCGTAAAGCCTTGGACGGGAGACGGTAATAATGAGACGAGGAGAGACTGATCGATCCGCCCCGGCGATGCGAGGCTGCTCTGACGTCAAGAAGCAACAGGGCCGGTTCTGTGCAGGTTTCTGCGGTTTTCGGCGCTTGAAAGCGACGGTGCAGAGTCCACACGAAATCCCCTCCGAGGAAATGCGCTGCCGCTCGTCCAGCGCCGGCTGTCCTCTGAGTAGCAGCGCTGAACTCTCTCAAACCTGAACCTGATCCCGAGGGAAGGGTTCCGTTACCATCGTAGCAACTCAGCACTGTGTGAATGAGACGCTCTGTGAAAAACAACACAGATCCACAGAGATAGAAACGAGTAGATAAATACAGTGTGCATGTAGTAGTAGTAGTGCAACTTTTTCCATTTTTATTTCCATTACAACAGGGATGTTAAACATGCGGCCTGTGGACCAAAACCAGCCCCCCAGAGGGTCCAATCAGGCCCACAGGACGACTTTGTGAAGTGTAAAACTAACAGAGAAGACATTAACTTTAAATTGTAAATTTGTAAAACTGTAAATTCAAAATAATTTCTAGACCATGACAAGTTGTTTTGATCATGAAGTAAAATACTAGATTTCTCATTGTTCTTTTGTCATTTGGTATCTCATTTTTGTAATATTTTGTCTTGTTTTTGTCTGACTTTTGTTGTTGGACAAACGTACGCCAATCGTCACATAACTCTGCAGTTCCTTGTCAGAATAATGATAACATGCCTTTCAAACCCACTCGCAGGTTTTGGGGATGATAGGATCAAAAAATTACTAAAACTAATCCATCAATTATCAAAATTGTTAGCGATTAATTTAACAGTTAACAACTGACCAAAAAAAATCTGAAAAATATTGGCCACAATCTGACAGTAAATGCAAAATAACGCACTTCCTTTGGGTTTAGGATTTGGGCACCACTTCCTTTTTTGTTCAGCCTGACGTGCTGCATATGTGTACCAAATTTGGTAGCTGTAGGTGAAACGTGCTGCCCGTGGGAAAGTGTAGGGGGCGCTATGCAGCCATTTTGCCACACACCTCCACAATTCCTTCAAAATATAAAATTTTTTCACCAGTTCTGGTGCATCTGGAAGTTTTCACGAGAGTTTGAGCATGTTTAGGCCCCCGAAAATGTACTTGTTCCAGGAGAAAAATAATAAATCTTAGCATTCCAATAGGGTCTTCGGACAATTCGGTGCTCGGACCCTAATTTAAAGGAAGCTGCAGCCTGAAGGTCTCATTCTGGTCATTTTTCTTGGACCAACTTGGCTGCCAGATGTCTCCATCAACACCTGATGAAGCCTCAAACCCTCTAATTTCAAACCCACCTGACCCAGAAAGGCTCTCTCGCACGACACGATGCTTTTACCTCATTACCCGTCGTCATCCTCCAACCTTTTTACCTCCCAAAAGAAAGAAAGAGCTCAGACTTCCACAAGCCTCCGAGGAGAACTTGGCAAAACGTCCCTGATGCTGTAACTGCAGCAGAATCAAAGCTACGTAATTCCAGGCTGCCCGAACATCACCCACCGGTCTGCGCCTGGAGCAGGCAGCGAAGACAGAAGTGACATAATGTGGGCGGATGTGTATGTTTTTTCTTCGTTCTGCTGGGGAAACTTGTGTGCAAAATTAAGAGGGGCCCTCGGCTTTGTTGATACAAGCAGCATTCCTCACGCTATGTCACTGAGCTACTTCTATACATTTACACTGAAGTCTGCCGGAGAACCAGAGGAACAAAGAGATGGAGGTCATTTTACCGTGCTAATCTGAAAACTGAACCAACAGTCTGCATGCTAGGTACAGAGCTAACATGCTAGCAATGATGATGTTCAACAGGCTTAATGTTTGCTATGTTCAGGCTAATGCATGCTAATGGTCGCTAACTAGCACTAAACACAAAGTACAGCTGATCATTAGTTTTGCTGGTATTTGCTCATAAACAGAAGAACTGGTTGAACTGACATTTTAGAAGAAAAGTTGAGGGTTCACCAAGGTTTTAAATCAGCTTGAAGAGAACATGAATCTGTGTTTAAGTTTACATAGTAAGCCATCCAACAGATTGATTTGTTGGTCTTGTTTGTGTCATTTGTGTAATTTTTTGTCTCTTTTTGTCATTTGTACATGTTTTTGTCATTTTGTTTCTCGTTTTTGTCATTTTGTGTTTTGTGCTTTTTTTTGCTTGTGATTTTTGTCTTATTTTATCGTTTTGTTTTGCTTTAGTCGTTGTTTTGAGCATCGTTTTTGTCGTTTTTTAGTTTTTTGTCCAGCTTGTGTTTGTCTACTTTTTTTGTTGCTTTGTTCCTCACTTCTGTCATTTTTTGTCTCGTTTTATCATTTGTCCATTTTTTTGTCGCTGTGTAACTTTTGTCAGATTTTTTTGTCTATTTTTTGTTTTGTTTCGTGCCGTTTGTCCCATTTTGTCATTTTGTGTCTCATTTTTGTCATATTTTGTCTTGTTTAGATTACAGACCAGTATGAAGACAACTAGTCTGCTTAGTCATGTAAGGCTAATTGATGGTTAGAAAACCCTTGTGCAGTTATGTTAGCACATGAATAAAAGTGTGAGTTTTCATGGAAAACATGAAATTGTCTGGGTGACCCTAAACTTTTGAACGGTGGTGTAGGTCAACTTTAACTCATTCTACAGCAACCTTAACTAACTTTTGAACCGTAGTGTATTGAGCTTCTTGTTTCATCACTGATCAGCTGAGAGTCGGTGATGCAGACGTCTGTATTTCTGAGTCCAGCTGCTGAGTTCTGACACCAGACTGCCCGTCCAGACGGAGTCGGCTGGCGGCCGAAGCAGCTACCGCTTCGTTTTATGAGGCTCCACTGCTGTCGAGCTGCAGTCTGCTAGAATCATTTCGGTGTATTATTACCGACTGTGCATGTGCGGTGCATGTGTTCGCTGTAATATTTAAGTAGCAACAAGAAAAAAGGTCTCTGCGGCCTTACAAATTACAGCTTTTAATGGGATGACAGTTGGCTGACTTTAAACACCGTGGGACTCGGAAGTCGACTCGTTCAACTCGTATTTGAGCGATCCTTTCATTAATTGTGGCACCGTGATTGATTCCTTCATTTTCCAGCGAGGTTGTTTGTGATCAGCTCGCTGGATGTTTGTGATCCGGAGAAAATGAGGGGAAAATGTGACATCATGAAGTCAGCCTGTGGTCGGACATGTTTTTCAGTAGTCACAGAAGCCTGAGTCGCGTGTGCCTGCCTGCTTTGTGAATCATCTCTATTTGACAACGTTCACTTTCTGTTTTACAGGTTTTGTTTTGCTGGAGGATTTTTAGCTTTTCCCCCTTTTTTTTTTTCCAGCTTTGTTTTGTTTTTTCCGCTTGTGCCAGCTCTTGTGGTTTTCGCATGACGAAAGTCCGCTCAGCGCTGCCTTTTCCGGAACGGGGTGAACGCGCTCGGCCAATAGGTCCTTGAGTTTCCACCGCATAACAACAATGTTTCAATTTGTCTAATCGGGGGTATTTAGGCTAAGTAAACTATCGCTCTTCAGGATTTCATCTGTAGCCGCAGCCCAGTCATGCAGACTTCTTATTCAAACCATTTGTGTGCGGTCGAGAGTGGGAGTGGGGAGATGACAGGGGGATTGGATAACTCCGGGAGAAAGTCTGGGATGCAAAGAGTGAGAGGTCTTGGCATGAACCTGGAAACCACACGCAGCTTTGCGTGATTGTGCTTCTATTACAGCTTTTTCCTCTGTGCTCTGAGAAGCACCTGCACGCTGCGACCTCGCCGACCTCTGAACTCCCCTCCGGCTCCGGTGTTACGTCACCTGGCCTCAGCAGCGAGCTCGGACGGAGATAGATTATTTGTCTTCTGGCTCGAGTCCAGCACATCAGATCTGGAGGGACGTCTTTCAGCTTCGGTTGGCCTTTTATAGGCAATTTGGCTTGTTAACGTTACAGGACGAGGTGGAGGTTAAAATACTCTCTGTGCTTCTGCTGATTCAACTCATTAATCTGCAGATGGACGTTCAACAGAACACAAATAAATGCTCATAGATTTATTTAGAAATCAGACAAAAAAGGCCACTGCAGGTCTATTAACATCTAATAATACCAGGAAGAGTTTTAAAGGAAAATTATCTGTAATAACAGATTTTCAACTTTCGACGACCCTTAATGCCAAAATTACATTATTTATCAGCCAGAAAAAAAATAGAAACAATCATCCAACTTTCAATTTACTGACAGAAATTGAACAAATACTGGTTCAAAATGGTTCCATTGGGGAATTTACAGGGTTCTGTTTATACAGAGCAGAGATGTTAATACATTTATTTAGAAATTATAGACATAAAAGCCACTGCAAGTCTAAGAATATCTAATAATACCAGGAAGTGTTTAAAAGGCAGATTAATTATAAAAACAGACTTTCAATTTTCGGTGACCCTTGAACGAATCGTGTGTTTTATTGGAAAATTACCCAAATCTAAGCTCAAAATCATGACATTTCATCAACATCACTTCATCATGCATGTCTCATTTAGAAATAGCCCAAAAAAGCACCAGACCTGACTTTTCGGCTCAACTACGGGCCGTTTTTACATAAAGATGTCCTTAAATTTCATAGGAAAAAAGGCCACTGCAGAACTTGTCAATGAATTTCTAGTTAAAAGAGCTTAACTAATTAACTTTATCAACCGTCTGAATCCCAAAAAAGCCTGACTGATTTTTAATCCACATTTTCTTTTTTTAAAAAATATCCAAAATCACATCAGTTATCGGAGCCAGGAACTGAAAAAATCATCCAACTTTCAACTTACTGACAGCACTTGAACAAATATTGGTTTCTATGGTTCCATTGGGAAAATTACCCAAATTTATGCTAAAATCCTGGTATGTCATGAAAATCACTTTAATCCTACACGTCTGATTTAAAAATAGCCCAAAAGAGCACCAGATCCTAACTTTTCGGCTTAACTGCAGGCAGTGTTCACTCAAAGATGTCCTTAAATTTGTCTGTAAGTCACAGGAAAAAGGCCACTGCAGAACTGTTCGTTGAATTTCTAGTAAATAAAATTTAACTAATTAACTTTATCAACCCTCTGAACCCCAAAACAGGGTGGCAGGTTTGAGATTCACGTTTTCTTTTAAAAAAAAAAAAAACTAGCCCAAATTAGATCATTTATCACAGCCAGAAACTAAAAAAAGCAATCAACAGCCCTTGAACAAGTAAAGGTGTATACGTTTCCATTGGAAAAATTAACCGTCTAACCTTAAAATCATCATACACGTCTCTTTTAAAAATAGCCCAAAATAGCACCAGAGCTTGACTTTTCGGCTGAACTGCAGGCAGTGTTTACACAAAGATGTCCTTAAATTTGTCTATAAATCACAGGATCCTAAAACGTGGATGGAAACTCTGCTACCGACCATCTCACCTGGCAGAACAACCACAGAGGCCATTTTTCTTTTACCGCTACAAATTTTTTCAAGATTTTATCTGTCGGAAATGATACAATGACTGAGCAGCCTTGGAGGAGTACTGCGCTCTCTGAGTGCTTTTCTCATTACTCAAGTGCTCCTCCACAACAAAGCTCATCAGTGTCATTGCATCGAGCCTCCAAACACAAACCTCGGTGGTGTGAACAGCCGCACGATCATCGGCTCTACCTTTTCAACCCGAGGTCGTGGCACCGCTTACCTCGGCTCCTCCGACTCAGTTTCCTGCATCGATTTAGGATCATAACTGGCCTCATAAAAGTCTGAGAGAGGACGTGAGAGCCAAACCTCAGACCCGTCCAGCGAGTTTTAATGGTACAGGTTTATAATGAAACACTCCCTGAGTCTCTCTCCCAAAGCGCTGACGTTATCCACTGGACACGCGCGTATTAAAACGCACGCTATTTATAAAGTGTGTTTGAATGTGTGTGTTGGGGGTTTTTCTGCCCGTTACTTCGTCCTGAGGGCTTTCGGTGCTTCCAGCAGATGTTTCGAGGTCGATCCGCCTCCCCGTGAGCGCTTGAGGGATCACGATGTGAGTCGTGGCCTTTAGCGGCTCCGTCGCCCTGCAGCCGTCCTGTTTCTGTCCCATTGCCTCCACCTGCCGCTCTAATGGTTTCCAATGATTGCACGTCAAATATTCCCATGTGTGGCCTCCACCGGCGTCTGGCCACCAGTCGCTGCCTCCGACATTCCTGCAGCCGGCAAACACCTCTGATGTAATGTGGTGCAGCAGATGGTATCTGAAACATGACTCAGGTCCATCTGATGCTCCTGATAGAAGCAGAAGAATCACATAAAAATAAAAACCTCCCCAGCTGACTGCTCGGTGTTTCCCAGCGTCTGGAAATAAACAGATGCACGCGATGCTTCGACAGCTGAAAGGCTTTCATCTTGTGTCGTTTCTTACGCCTCATCGGCTCTGACTAAACGTCTCTTTATCTCATGGAAAAACCAAACGGACTTAATGCTGCTGCAGACGTGATGGATGGAGGCCCAGATAGAAGCAGACCTGAAGCTTCATCTGCAGATCTTCCACTGATGTGTTCGACAGGAGAGGAGCGGAGGTTCACTGAGCTGCTGCCGCCACCTGCTGGTAAAGAGGGGAAACAACAACAGAAAATCAGTGTCAGCATCACAATCTGCCGTTCTACAGTTTCATTCAGCGACATAGATCTGAGAGTAGATCCAACACAAGCAAAGATCCAGTCAGGAGAAAACAAATTACATCTGCATAAATTTCTAGTAATATCTGTTTAAGGTTTCCTGAATAAATAAAGTTTAACTTTATCAACCCTCTGAACCCCAAAACATGCTGCTGGCTTTGAAAGGCGTGTTTCCTTTTTAAAAATCACCAAAATTACACCATTTTTCAGAGTCAGAAACTGTAAAAACAGAAGAAAACATCTAATTTTTAACTTTCTGACTCTGAAAAATGGTGTGAATTTGGTGATTTTTTAAAAAAGAAAAACATGTCTTTCAAAGCCAGCAGCATGTTTTGGAGTTCAGAGGGTTGATAAAGTTAATTGAACTCTATTAACAAATCTTATGTGATATGTGGTCCCATCAGTAAAAATAATCAAATCAAGCTTAAAATTGCTCGTACGTTACTAATTCTTTGTAGCATTCAGGGTTGTGTTGTGGAAATTTTTGTACTTACGATTTTGATTGGTGTTGGTTTTATTTTTTATTTTTATTCTTTTTTTCGACTCCAAGAGAATCCCTACAGACCTGGACTGTCTGCACAGAAATGAGTGAAATAAGTCATTTTATTGTTCAAATCTGTCAAAAAAAACAAACTGTTTTCAATAAACAGATTCTGTAAAGAAAACAAAAAATTCTGAGCTCCTTAGCACAATTTTAAACCCATGACTGACTCAGCTGCGGTCAACAGTCACATGACAAAAATTCTGAATGTTTTCAGTTGAATTGCAGGTAGTGTTTCCACAGAGAGACTGAGAGGAAAATCCAACCTACTGGATCATTACGCTAAATGCAGCATGGCTCAGAAACAGTGAACAGAGGAGGAGGTTGTTGGAGATACATTCAGCATGGTGAAACATCTTTCTACAGCTGATGAGTAGAGTAGAGAGAAAAAGTCTGGAGAGGATGGAACAAAAATGTCTATAAAGGTTCCAAATTTGTCTAAAATAACTTAAATTTGTGTCAAATGTTTGAAAAAAGTAATAAAAATTTCTCAGTTTTTTTCTAAGATGACTTAAACATCTCTAAAATGACCATGAGAGGAAAATCAAATCTACTGGATCAATAAACTAAATGCAGCGTGGCTCAGAAACAATGAACAGAGGAGCCACTTTTTGGAGATACATTCAGCATGGTGAAACATCTTTCTACACATGATGAGCAGAGTAGAGAGAAAAAGTCTGGAAACATGGGGATAGTACAATATCAGTTGCTTGTAGAGTCACTATCTCTGTTTCAGTTTTGGTAACGACTGTGGACACGTGTTGATTTCAGTTTTTTGGGGGGGTTTTTGTAAAGTAAATTATCAAATTCAACTTTTCTTTCTTTCTTTTTTTATGATTTGACATTCTAACCATGTCATACTGCACTGAAGACAATTCTGTGTTGAAACAACTGTTAAAAAGATGGAGAAAACAACCACAAAGACTAAAAACAACCAAAATAACACAAATAAATTCGAAATTGCTGCAAATAGGAGCAAAACAACAGCTAAGAAGCATCAGCGGACCGTTTCAATCAGACCTCCAGGATGTCGGACTGCTCGGGTTCAGACTCCCAGAGGAGGAAACCGGCTTCCTCCTGGATACTCTGGATAAAAAAAGCAGCCGTTAAATGTAGGTTGTGCTGCTGCAGGAGGAGGTTCGTGTGTCCTCGTCTCTGGGTGTGTTCATGTAGTAAAGCCAGATCACAGCAACGTCCAATCAGCTGCTGGAACAGTTTTCTAACCAGTCACTTTATTCTGAAGGCCAGTCTGCTCATTTTACCTTTTAACCCTCGTGTCGTCGTGTGGGTCAGAACTGATCCGTTTTAAAGGTTGAAAATGTGGGAAAATATATGTATTTTCACAGTGAAACTTCTGATGTCCACATTTTCAACATTTTTGGGAAATCTTTGAACATTTTTTGGTGGAAAAAAAGAAATGTTAAAAATGTTGCTTAAGAACATTCACCAAAAAAATCATTGTTGATTTTTTTGTGAATGTTGTTAAAGAAAATATTACAAGTTTTATTGATATATATGTAATCACTTTGGATATTTTTAGGATTTTTTTGGAAGAAAATATTTTCTTGCCAAATTTGGGGGATTTTTTTTAAAAATAAAACTTTTAAGGGAAACTTTTAAGGAATTATTGGAATTTTCTTCCTGAAGGTTTTGCAAATTTTCAAAAAATTGGGGAATTTTTTTGCTGAATTTTTGGATTTTTTTCAGACAAGGAAACAATATTTTTGGTGCCTGTAAATGAGGACAACAGGAGGGTTAAAAAGATGTTTTACTTCATTCAAAGGCGCAGAACTTTATTTTAAAAATACTTTATCACAAGTGATACAGAGAACTGATGAATTCGTCTGGTTTGAATGGAACACATTATCATGTTTAAGTTTTTTTTTAAAAAAAAGGTTTGTGTCAGAAGGAAATGAACCAATCACACAAAGCAAAATAAATTTAACGTAAACTGACTTTACATATGAAACGGGGCAAAAGTCCTGCATTAAAATGTGACTCATTGATGAGTTTATAAACAGTTCAGGACTCTGGAGGATCACTGGGTTATTTAACAGCTGAATTATTGACATATTGATGATCTGTTTTACGTGATGTCGAGTTGAAAGAAGACTGCAGTGGTGCAGTCTGACCACTGGGGGGCAGAATAAACCAACTCCGAGACTATAGGAGACTGAAAAATAAGTTCACTGAGTTCATCCTGTTAGGAAAGAGAAACAGTCATTAATCAGTTAGTCTACCTTTAAATTAATCCTTAACTATTTTGATAATTGGCTTGAATGACTTTTTAATTAATTAGCTGTCTAAATTCTATGAGTCCAGCTTCTTACATGTGAATATTTTCTGTTTTTGTTCCTCTTCTGTCACTGAAAACAGAATCTTTGGAGAAAAGACATTTGAGGAAACACTGATCAGAAAGAAAAGTTATATATATGGGGGGGCACAATATTATAGTTTATAGAACCGTTTGCATCAATCTTTTTAAATTCAGACAACTTCTATTGAAATTATGTTCAACCAACAAACTATATTAAGTTGAAGGAATTTGGCTGTTTCCCTACAATTAAAGAAGTTAAGTTGCTCCAACTAGTGTTTTTATGCTATAAACAAATGAACTTTGAAGAGTTATGTATTCACTAAACAAGTTTTTAAGTTGATAAATTTAAAGGAAATTAAGTTGCTTCAGTGTTCAGTCGGTAGAGGAGAAGACGGGAAATCCTGACCTGAACGTGAAGAAATATTTAGCTGATTTCATTAAATTACTTCAACTTGATTTTAGTTTTAAATCAACCGATGCAGAAATTTAAATTTAAACTACTCATAATATTAAGTTGATACGACTTTATTATGTTGTCAACCCTCCTGTTAGGTTCGTTTCTCCTTATTAAAAATGGCCAAAGCCAAAAAACATCCCAGTAAACGTTGATTATATCTCATTATTCCATTTCTATCAATATTGAGTGCAATAATGGTTTTTACCTCACACAGATCATGGTTCAATGAGGATAAGTCACTTGTTTTTCATTTAAAATGCACATTAAAGTTTTGTTTTTTTTTTTTAAAGGAAAGACCTAAATATAAAATGTAGTAGTTTTACATGACATTGATTTTTCAAGAATTTTATTTTAAATTTAGTGGTTGAGAGTTGATAATACGCCTCTTCTGTTCAGGGTGCAAATATGTCAAATTAACTGTTTTCATTTTATATGTTGATTAAACTTATAACTATTTTTACTACTTTTAACCATTAAAAAAAAGAATTTAATGTTAAAATGGGTCAGTTTGATCCAACGTAATAGGAGGGTTAATAATGTTTGGTCCTTTAAAGGTTGATCTAAACCAGTAAATGAGGTTTTGATGGATTTTAGGACTTGGTGGGACCAGATCCAACTAAAAGACTTTTTACAGTGCAGCTTTAATTTATTTTCCAGTTGAACATTTTTATCGGACTTGAAGCTTCGGGATTCTTCTGTCAGAGGATTTTTTTCCGTTAACTTGACCATAAATTAGTTATTTTAGTAGCTTCAGCCAAGGTGTTTGTGTCTCTGCTGCTGGTTTATCAGATCCCCTGCGTTTGGATCAAAAATGATGCGTAAAAGGAGCCGCGCGTCTCCACGGATCCTCATGTTGGACTGAACCAGAGCTTCAGAACCACTTCGCCACGGAACCATGGATCTGTCGTCTCTGGGTTCGGAGTCCGTCCTCATCTCTCTGAGCTTCTCCCTCATCTTCCTGCTCGGTACCGTGGGGAACGCTCTGGTTCTGGCGGTTCTGATCCGCGGCGGCCAGCTGAACTCCAAGACCACCAACCTGTTCATCCTCAACCTGGGGGTCACAGATCTGAGCTTCCTGGTCTTCTGCGTCCCCTTCCAGGCCTCCATCTACACTCTGGACCGCTGGATGTTCGGAGCCGCTCTCTGTAAGTGTTAGGATCCTGCTCTAGCCCCTGCCCTTTTTCCTCTTTTTCCTCCTTTCTCCCTTGAGTCCTGATTTGTTTCTGTGTTGACCTGTCTCTCTCTCTGGTTCCCTCTGTCAGTCACCTCTCCCTCATGTCTCTCTCTCTCTCCCTGTCTCTCTCCCTCCTGCTTCACCTGCTTCACCTGCCTGCACTCTGTCTTGCTGATTGCTACAATGAGTTTCAGCTGCAGCAATCAGTTCACACCATTCACCTGTTCTCCACCTCACCTCCATTATTTAAACCCTGCTCATTCATTCACTCCCTGCCGGATCATCGACCCACATGCCCTCAAGGATTCACATCCTTGCTTCGATTCTGTTGCCCTCCTAGATACAGTTACCCACACGCCTTCATGGACTCTGCTTTTTGGACTCTGCTTTTTGGACTCAGCTTTTGGACTCAGCTTTTGGACTCTGTTTTCCCCTCCTCTGGATTTCCCTCACTAGAACTCAGTCTTGTTTCAGATTCTCGCTAGCCCTGCTTATGTCTCCAGCCAGTAGCTCTGGTCTCATCTCCGTTCACCCCAGATTTCCTGAGCCTGCTTCCCTACCCCTTCTGTTCAGTTCCCCCATTTTGTGAGTATCCCTCTTCGCTTAGTTTGTTTTGCAGACTTCCGTTTTTGTAATCTTTGTGTTGGTAAGTACTGTGACTGATTTAGTTCCTGTTTTGTTAAAATAAAAACCTTTTTCCCTTGAACCTCCTGTCGGCCACTATCTGTGTCTGCGCTTGGGTTCTCTGACTCCTCGCCCCCCGTAACAGTAAGCTGGTCCACTTCCTCATCTTCCTCACCATGTTCGGCAGCAGCTTCACCCTGACGGCGGTGTCCCTGGACAGGTAGCTCACCTGGACCACCAGCCCACGTAGGGATGGATAGACAGATAGATAATTTCTGTAAAAAGAAAAGACTGTACATTTCTTGCCTTCATTTTACATTGATTTTTTTATTATTAGTTTTTTTCCCTTTGTTTAGTGGATATTCAGTTGTATGTACATAATATTGATACAGATAAATAAATAGACTGATAGATACACTGTAGAAATAAATACATAAATAAAAATGACAATATTCCAGGAAACATAGCATCAAAAAATATTGCACAAATATTTTCTGGCTTTAATTTAACTGATATCTGTTTGGCTTTTTTTGTTCATATGTTTATTTTATAATTCATGTGTAGGTGTAATATTGATATATAAATTGATATAGATAAAGAAAGAGACTGATAAAAGTAAATCCATAAATAAAAATAACTGAAAAATACAATAAAATATTTTTTGTTAAAATGCCATTGGATATTGTGTTAAAGCAATGAAACACCAATATGCAAAAAAAAGCATAAAAAATAGTGCAAAATGACCATCACATAAAAATACAGTAATTTTTCATAATTAAAATATATTTTCGAGCCTTATTTTAATTTATTTTCATTATTAGTTTTTTTTTGCCTTCCTTTGTTTAATGGATATTCATGTGTTTAAAAGGTATAAATTAATATCAATAAATAAGTAGACTCATAGATAAACTGTCAAAAATTCTTAAGTATATATATTTATATATATATATATATTTTTAAATTACAATATTCCTGCAAAGGAGTAGCATCAAAAAATACTGTAAAATATTTTCTAGGCTTAATTTAACAGATATCTTTTTCTGTTCATTTGTTTGTTGGATATACACATATTAAAGCAATGAAACCGTGTACATAATATTAACATATATAATGATATACACAAATAGACTCATAGATGCACTGTAAAAAAAAATAAAAAAATAAACAAAATTAAATGCCATTATTCCAGCAGCTCCAGTATCAAAAAGTAATGTAAAATAACGTACATGTGCAGAATTTAATGTTCTGTACAGAATGTTGTTTGTGCAAATGGTTTATGAAATGAGGAATCTTAAGCTTAACGTATCACAGTTTTAACTGAAGGACACAGATGAGTAGTTCAAGAACTGCCAGAAAGTTTTAAATCTGATGATTTTTTCTCTTTCTACAGTTTCTGGTTCTCATAAATGTTGTAATTGTGCCAGTTTTTGTAAAGATATCAGCAACCAACCGGCAACTTTTGGGGTTCAGATGTTTTTTCCTTAATCAACACCACAAACTGCAGCAACACCTACCTTTCAGTCCTGAACATCTGGATCATGTCATCCTCTACCCTTTCAGGTATTTAGCTATCTGCTACCCCCTTTGCTCCAGAGGAATGAGGACTCCCAAAAATGCCGTCGCCTCCATTTGCCTGGTTTGGGCCTTGGCTTTGGTTTTCTCTGCTCCGTATCTCAGCTACTTCTCTCAGATGAACCTGGCCGGTACTGTGGTCTGTATTCCTGCCTGAGAGTCTAAACCTCGGTTCATCATGGACCTGTGCACCTTCTTCTTCGGCTACCTCGTCCCCGTCCTGGTGCTCGGCCTCACCTACACCCGAACCATCCGCTACCTGTGGACCAGTGTGGACCCGGTGAAGGACATGTCGGAGTCGAGGAGGGCGAAGAGGAAGGTCACCAAGTTGATCATCATCGTGGCTGCTCTGTTCTGCCTCTGCGGGCTGCCTCATCACCTGGTCATCCTCTGCATGTGGTTCGGACATTTCCCCCTCAACCACACCACCTACGTCCTTCGCATCCTCTCCCACCTGGTGGCCTACGCCAGCTCCTGCCTCAACCCCATCGTCTATGCCCTCGTCTCCAAGCACTTCAGGAAAGGCTTCAGGAAGGTGTTTAGCTGCTCGCTGAAGAGGAGGGAGGTGAACAAAGTGCACGTGGTTCAGGCGGTAAACACGGTCAGCAGCGTAGAGATGATCAACTAGCGACGACCAACTACACGTCATAGAGGATCAACTAAACATCAGAGACGACCAACTACAGATGATCAACTAGACACAACCAACTAGAGACGACCAACTAAACATCACGGACAACCAACTAGACATCATAGACCACCAACTAGAGACCACCAACTAGACACCAAAGACCACCAACTAGACACCAGAGACGACCAGCAGACACCAGAGATGACCAGCAGACACCAGAGACGACCAACTAGACACCAGAGTCAACCAACTAGACACCAGAGATGACCAACTAGAGGCGACCAACTAGACACCAGAGACGACCAACAGACACCAGAGACGACCAACAGACAACAGAGACAACCAACTAGACACCAGAGATGACCAACTAGAGACCAGAGACAACCAACTAGACACCAGAGATGACCAACTAGAGGCAAGCAACTAGACACCAGAGACCACCAACTAGACGACCAACTAGAGACCAGAGACGACCAAATAGAGACAACCAACTAGACACCAGAGATAACCAAGTAGAGACCAGACACAACCAACTAGAGACCAGAGACAACCAACTACACACTAGAGGCAACCAACTAGACACCAGCAATGACCAACTTGACACTAGAGTTGACCAACTGGATCCAAGAGATGACCAACTAGAGACCAGAGATGACCAACTAGAGACCAGGGATGAACAACAAGAGACGACCAACTACAGACAAGAGATAACCAACTACAGACCAGGAATGAACAACTAGAGACGACCAACTAGACACCACCAACTAGACACCAAAGACAACCAACTAGACACCAGAGACGACCAACTAGAGACCAGAGCCACCTGAACATCGTGAAGCTGTTTTCGTTGTGTAACACAAATCTTTCAATTTCACTGGACTGAAAAATTGTGGAGCATCATGAGTAGGGCTGCCACAAACGACGCGTCGACGAATCGCCTGAGCACGATACGTCATCAAAAGCGGAAGTGAGCGCGCAATGCAACAGAAATCACCGTCCGAGTGGAGCGCGGAACACGCATGGACATCCGCGCTGTATCGTGCATATATAGTATATGCACGATGCGGCGCGGATGTCCGCGCTGTATCGTAAACGCGGATGTCCACGCTGTATATGCACGATACAGCGCGGATGTCCATGCGTGTTCCGCGCTCCACTCGGACGGTGATTTCTGTTGCATTGCGCACTCACTTCCGCTTTTGATGACGTATCGTGCTCAGGCGATTCGTCGACGCGTCGTTTGTGGCAGCCCTAATCATGAGACTGGAGAAGGTCTGTTGGGTTTGTTGGACCTGTTGCTACCAGAGGTCTCCACTGATTTATTGATCAGCCTCTACAGCTGTGGAAGAAACTGATGATGGTAGGCCAGGAGGAAGTACCCCAGTGTGACACCTGAATCAGAAGTTATCTACCCATTGATTATACATTATCTTCACAGTTCATCCTATCCATAAGAGAATGACACTGACCTCCACCTTCTAATAGCTGAGTTATTATCCATTTTGATCACTAAAAAAACAGGAACTAACCCTGATAATGTTGATGACCTCTTGTGGTCGCGTCAGTTACTGCATGTAAAATCTCTGGTGGAGTCGTCACCCTGAAAATGTACAAAACGTACATGTGGTAAATGATAATGACAGGGTGTATTTTGAAATGATTTTTCCTAAATCTACCCAAGCAGTTTTGGTGCCTAAACTTCAGTAACTGCTTTCAGTGGGTAAACCTAAGCGAGAAGCTGTGTTGCCTAAAGTTAACCAAGAAGTTCTAGTGTCAAACCGTAACCAATAAGTTTTTCTACCTAAATATAACCGGTAGTTTGGGTTTCTAAACTTAATCAAGATGTTTTGGAGTCTAAACTTAACCATAAAGGTTTGATGCTGAAACTTAACTAAGAAATGTTGGTGTCTAAATGTAACTGAGATGTTTTGGTCCCAACCAAGCAGTTTTTGCCCCTAAATTAACCGAGTATGTCACGATACGGTCATATTTTGTTTTATTTTCCTTCTACGTTCATTCACTTGGACAGCAGATGTAACTGTTTCCACCAGTTTTGTTGTGGGACAGAAGGAAAGCCATTGTATTTAAGTTTGTTATTTTTAGTTTATTTAGTAGGATTGGCCCGTTTGGAGGTTATTTTTCCCTGGGTCCACCTTGAAGTTAAGACTGGGCTTGTCATGCTTGTCAATACTGTAAACAGTGTAAAAAGATGTAAGAATTCTGCTGCTTGTATTTTGTGGTTGCTCAGGACCTGGGGATTGTTCATGGTATACCTCGGTTGTGACAATAGAGCTCCATTAAATGGGTTCTGACCAGCCCACTGAGCTAGCAGAAGATGAAGAAGGCTCCCACTGGGAACAGTCAGCAATTATTATGGCAATTTAATGGACTGATGGCATCTGAATTGGGTGGGCCTCATGACTTACCTCCATTTTTCTCTTGTAGATACCAAAGTTTTGTTTGTTTCTTCTTCTGTAAGAACTTGTTGGCAAACAGCTGAGTTTGTTTCCATCTTCTTCTACTCTGTTAGCTGTTTAGCATAACGCCACCTTCTGACGACACGATGAAGTTGGTCCTTATTTAAGCTGCTGTTAATATATCTACTTATTTAATGAGTTGAAAGTGTAAAATCAACACAAGACAAAACCAAACGTGTTGCTGATAAAACAGATTTTATTTGAAAATATCTCTGGAACTGTTCAGTGGATTGTCATTTGATGACTTTGATGATCCCGACGGACTTTGTTTTAAACCCCACTACGAATTGAACTTTTTTGATTGTCAGTGAAATGTGAATTATCTCCTTTATTGTGATGATCTTTGTAGTCGTGGTGTCCAGAGGATGAATCCTAATTATTTTGGTGATGGACAATGTTCTCCTCTTGTGGCAGATCGACCTCACAAATACTCAGTTAATTTCATCAGATTCACTTCTTCTGTGTGTACAGTGTGTGGACGCTGCACTGATGGATGGATTATTAGATGTCAGGCTGCTGGATACAGATTTATAGATTCTCACATCACCTGCATAGAAGCAACATCCTGAATAAACGAGACACAAAAACATTCTTTGTGGTCATTTCTTTATTATCAATGGTTCTACATCGGTTGGTTCATTTTGTGTCTCTTTTAGTCAGTTTTAATCCATGTCTGTGTCGTTTTATGTCTATATTTATTCATTTTCCATGTCTTTTAATTGGTTTCAATCTCTTTGTAGTTGTTTTTCCAGCTCATCTGAACCTAGTTGTGGTTCTTCAGTGTATTCTAGAGATGTTTTAATCTCTGTTTGCGTTGAATTAGCATCTCTTTGTGTTTATCTTTTTATTTGGTTCTATTTTTATCTATATTCGGTTTCTCTGGTAGATTTGTATTTCTTTCTGATCATTTTGTGTCTTTGCGTTTGATTTACATCTATTTTTGTTCATTTTGCATCTTTTTATCCTTGCTTTTGGTCTTTTTTTAATCTCTTTATAGCTCTTTTGAATCTAGTTGTGGTTCTTCCATTTATCTTAGAGATGCTTTTATGTATATTTGCACTGAATTAGCATCTATGTGTGGTTTTTTTTGCATCATTTTTCATTGGTTTTAATCTTTGAAGATTTTATCTACAAATGGGCTTTTGGTCTACTTGCAGTTGTTTTGTGCATCATATCTGTGTTTGCATTGGATTTGCATTTATTTTTAGTTGGTTCTTTTTCTCTGTGGTAGATTTGTATCTGTTTCTGGTCATTTTGTGTGTCTTTGCAGTTTATTTACAAGTATTGCTGTTCATTTTGCAGCTTTTTTTCATTGGTTTTGGTCTCTTTTTGGTTGTTTTGCAGCCCTTTTGAATCTAGTTGTGGTTCGTCAGTATATCTTAGAGATGCTTTTATCTCTCTTTGCACAGAACTAGCATCTATATGTGCTCATTTTGCATCTTTTTCCATTGATTTTAGTCTTTGAAGCTTTTTGTAAATCTAGAAATGTTATTTAGGATCTCCTTGCTTTTATTTTTCGTCATATCTGTGTTTACACTATAGTTTTTATTTATTTGTGTTAATTTTGCATTTATTTTCAGCTGGTTCTGTTTCTCCTACGAAGATTTTTATCTCTTTTTTGTCTGTACATGTGTCTTTGCAGCAATTTTGCGTCTTTTCATAGTGATTTTGCATCTATTTTTCTTTAGTTTAGGTCTTTTTGTGGTTGTTTTGCATCTCTTTGCAGCCTGTCTGACCCTAGTTATGGTTCTTAGTGTGTCTTAGAGGTTGTCTTATCTCAATTTACACTAAACTAGCACCCATTCTTCTTCATTTTTCACCTCTTTTTCAATATTTTAGTCTTTGTAATTGTTTTGTATCTCTTAACTGTTCGTCTGAACCTAGTTGTGGTTCTTTTGTCTATCTTAGAGGTGGTTTCATCTCAGTTTGTACTGATTTAGCATCTGTTTGTCTTCATTTTGCTGCTTTTATTGGTTGGTTCTGTTTCTGTGGTAGATTTGCATCTCTGTCTGGTCATTTTTATGTCTTTGCAGCTGTTTTACATCTGTTTATGCTCATTTTGCTTCTGTTTTTCATTTGTTTTAGGTCCCCTTGTGATTGATTTTGCACCTTTTTGTAGTCCTTTTGAGTCTGGTTGCATTTCTTCTGCATCTTAGAGGCGGTTTTATTTCTATTTGCACTGAATTAGCTTTTGTGTTCGTTTTGCATTTATTTAGGGTTAGTTGTGTCTCTGTGGTAGATTAGTTGTGTGTTGCTTCCCTTTGTGTTTATTTTGTGTCTCTTTTTCATTGGTTTGGATCTCTTTCAGCTCTTTTTGTCTGTTTTTGTTGCCGTTTCATGTTGTCGTTAAATAATTTTGTCCCTTTGTGGTGGTTTGATTGACTTACCAATAAGAAATGTGAACCATCACTGTTAGAAAGCGCTCATATTTTGATCATGATGTTGTATGGGTTGTGTTATAGTTGTATTTCCTTCCTTGTTGAGCTAATCGGATGTTTGTGTTTTTTACGTAATGTCCTTGAACGCACCTCGTGTGTCCCGTAGTTTTTCTCCATAGCTGCATCGTTCGCTAGTTCTCTCCTGTGCACATGTCTGAACTGGATGCATGTTGCATTTTTTCTTCCTCAACCTGCTTGTGTGTAAATGATGAAGGTGAGTGGTCGTGTGTTCCACCAGTAGAGCATGATTATGTACTGTTTAGTGTTACTTGTTGATCGTTTAGAGACACTTTACCTGACGGACATTAGCTTAGCAATTAGCCCACCACGTTGTCTGTCCGAGCGGGTTTGGTTACGTTGCTATCGTCATGAGATTGAAATGCTGAGTCGTGCATAATATTTTGCCCTTCGTTATTGTGTTTATGTGCATTTGTGTTACTGTTTCATAGTATAATTATTATTATTGTGGTTACATTTATGCTGAATGTGTTACTGATTCAGTATTCCTGTTTGTGATGTTTCAGAACCACAGCTAGCCACAGTTATCCACAGCAAGCCACAGTTGTCTACAGTGCAGCAGAGTTATCTGCCACAACAATAAACATCATTAACCTGGAAAGTCTGGCTGCCGTGTTCTTTAACGGGGCCACCTTCATACCTTGTGCCACTCTGAAAATACCTACCTGGAGAACTCCTTTTTAATCACGTTTACCAGAGACTATTAAACTGGGATTTCTGATCTTTAAGCTTTTGGGTTTGTGCCTGCCTGTTCATTCATCCTTCCAAGGCTGCACTAAACAGCAGTTTAACAAAGATTCAACCCTGACTCACAGCTTTAGGACTGAACAGAAATCACAACTTCAGTCCTTCACTACAGACATGAAAGCATGAAGAAAAGAGTAAAGTGAAATTTAAAAAAAAAACAAAAACTATGAAATCTCAAATCTCAGAGCTGCAAACTAGAAAAACAAAACTCAGAGTGAAATCAGGTCTTTATGTTATGACACAGAAGTTTTAACAGAATAAAGTTCATGTTTGATGAGTTTAACTTCAGGAGGGTTGCTGGTAATCGTCTGGAGATCTGTGGGTGGTTTGGAATAAATAACGTTACATAATCAGTCAGATTTCAGTCACGTCTTCATGTCTGAACATACATGGTTCTGCTGTGACTAATGCAGCTTCTGAGACTCATTTAACGTCAAACCTCAGAGTTGTTTCGATTATTTCGGACTACAGAGCCACGAACACATCAGACCAATGCTGCTGGATGTTTCATGTGCAGCAGACAGGATTATTGTTTTGTACAGAACATAATAAGAGTTATTGGACTAATAAACACATCGATCTGCAGCTGAACATGTTTTATTTTCAGATTCCTTCAGTTTTAGTTATTACAGGTTCTGTATTTGAGATTTTAAACATGAATACGTACACAACTGTCTAAATATTGTGTTCCACTGCATTTATAGGACATCTTTTTAAAGATTAAAGGTTAAAAAACACTGTAAAAAAGATTTTCTTTATGACATTTTGGACGACATACTACACTATGACATTTTTTTTTCTACATTTTGGATGACATACTATACTATGACGTTTTTGGTGAAATTTTGGACGACATACTATACGACTTTTTTCACATTTTGGACGACATGACGTCTTTTGGTCAAATTTTGGACGACATACTATCCTATGCCTTTTTTTTTCACATTTTGGACGACATACTATACTATGACTTTTTTCACATTTTGGACAACATACTATACTATGACTATTTTTTCACATTTTGGACGACATACTATACTATGACTTTTTTTTCACATTTTGGACGACATACTATACTATGACTTTTCACATTTTGGACAACATACTATACTATGACATTTTTTTCACATTTTGGACAACATACTATACTATGACTTTTTTCACATTTTGGACGACATACTATACTATGACTTTTTTCACATTTTGGACAACATACTATACTATGACTTTTTTTTCACATTTTGGACGACATACTATACTATGACTTTTTTCACATTTTGGACAACATACTATGACTTTTTTCACATTTTGAACGACATACTATACTATGACTTTTTTTCACATTTTGGACAACATACTATACTATGACTTGTTTTTCACATTTTGGACGACATACTATACTATGACTTTTTTCACATTTTGGACAACATACTATACTATGACTTTTTTTCACATTTTGGACGACACACTATACTATGACTTTTTTCACATTTTGGACAACATACTATACTATGACATTTTTTTCACATTTTGGACAACATACTATACTATGACTTTTTTTTTCACATTTTGGACGACATACTAAACTATGACTTTTTTTCACATTTTGCACGACATACTATACTATGACTTTTTTCACATTTTGAACGACATACTATACTATGACTTTTTTTCACATTTTGGACAACATACTATACTATGACTTTTTTTTCACATTTTGGACGACATACTATACTATGACTTTTTTCACATTTTGGACAACATACTATACTATGACTTTTTTTTCACATTTTGGACGACATACTATACTATGACTTTTCACATTTTGGACAACATACTATACTATGACATTTTTTTCACATTTTGGACAACATACTATACTATGACTTTTTTTTCACATTTTGGACGACATACTAAACTATGACTTTTTTTCACATTTTGGACGACATACTATACTACAACTTTTTTTTCACATTTTGGACAACATACTATACTATGACTTTTTTTCACATTTTGAACGACATACTATACTATGACTTTTTTTCACATTTTGCACGACATACTATACTATGACTTTTTCACATTTTGGACGACATACTATACTATGACTTTTTTTCACATTTTGGACAACATACTATACTATGACTTTTTTTTCACATTTTGGACAACATACTATACTATGACGTTTTTCGTGAGATTTTGGACGTGTCCTTTTTATCAGGTGGCCGGTCTGACAGATCTGTCAGAATCTGTCAGACAGGCCAAGCCCCCTGCCGTCCGGTGGTTTCTGGAGGATGGAGTCCCAGGTATGCAAGAGGGTGTAGGCCCCCTCGTCCCAGTTCATGGAGCAGCGTGGCCGGTCTGACAGATTCCGACAGATCTGTCAGACCGGCCACCTGACAAAAAGGACACATCAGCACACGTCAGATGACGCTCCAAAGAAGACTGCAGTTGAAACATGTCAGCTAAGGTAAAACCATTTTAACCTTTAATTCTGTATCAACTAACATTGATACAGAATTTAAATGCAGCTGTTTGTAGACAGTGTTGAGATAACCTCTTCACAACTGACGTTTTTAATTTGCTTCCATATATTTCTTGAATCTGCTCTGAACTTCTTTTTTTTTTTTCTTTTTTTTGTCTGCATTTGTTCTCATTGTTTAACTCCACAAAAGGGGAGTCAACATTATATGAGACTGATGCATATTTTAGTCTTGCAGCCAAATATTTTAATATTTAGTGCATGTGTGTGACCATCACCGGCCCTCCCTGAAAGCTAAGCAGATATTCTTTATTAGAATTCCCTATTATGAGCCAGGGAGGGCAGTGCTACACCTCAGTGATGTGTGGGGGAAACAAAGACTGGACAGGACGAACAGGATGAACAGGGATAGAAAATAACAGGCGTTGCTATTGCAATTAAAGATTGTAAGGTGGTGTGTTATGCCCAACTACTAACTGTCCATCAATAAAAAAATAAATAAATAAAAATTTGAAAAAAGAAAAGAAAACCAAACCAACACAAAAGAAAAAGAGATTCAATAATAAATGAACAAACGGTACTGAGCACCATAATTGTGTGTGTCTTGATAGTATAGAATAGAATAGAATAGGCCAGAAAAGGATACTAGTGCGAGAGAGAATGAGTTTAGGGTAGAGACTGGAGAAATTCTCAGCACATTCTGGCGGGACCCATCAATCGCTGAAATGGGACTCGGCAGTAGCTGGCAAGACCTGATCAAACATGCAAGTGTGAAGAACCCCGAAGCCCAGAACAGCAGTCACGGCAAGGCAGGGCCAAGTCAACAGGGCACCCCTCCCCCCGGGCCGTAGGAGCCACAGGGTGGCACCCCCAGAGAGCCACCGGGGCCACCGTGAACGACACGGACCCATAGAACAAGAGGGAGCAGCTACTGACACCCCCTGCGCGCCCAGACCGACCCAGGTGGCCCGGGGCACGAGGACCCACCCGCCACCCAAACCCTAACCCCGCCCACCCCAGTCCCCACCAAACCCCCCCACCCCACCACCCGACCCGCCCACCCCCACCCCCTCTCACCCCCCCCCGAGGGGGCCAATGGCCCCACACAGCCAGGAAGCCAGACACAGGGGCCGAGCGGCCCACCGAAGGGATGGCAACCAGCCCATCACAAGGCAGGCCACCACCGGGAGCCGGCCAGAGGAAATCGGAGCCGGGACCCGATGTGAGTCCAGAGGGTAAAAATGGACAGTGTGGTGGGGCCCGGCGATGCCGACAGGGAGGCACCCCGCATACCCCCCGCACCAGGCCCCAGGTGAGCGCAGTACACCCAGGGCCCCCACTCCCCGCAATGCGCCCTGACAACCCGCCGGGGCAGAGCCACCACACGCCACCAGCCCGCAGTACAGCCACAGCGCCCACCAGGACGGCCAATCCAGCCCCCGCAGCCCACCAAGAGCCATCGCACCAGCCTGGACCCGTCGGGCACGCAGGAGAACCCCCCCCGACCACAGCCCCCAGGTCCCGGGGACCCCCCAGCCACAGCAACACGGATGATGGTCCACCCCCGCCACCCCATAGCTATAAGGGGGCCGGGTCCCACCAGTGAGGCCATATTAGTGAGATCCCCCCATTACTCCCTGTTAATATGTCTCCCGATCCCAGACTGGAGACATTATCCCTGCACCGTGATAGTGTAACCCTGAGTGTCATGTGGTGCATTAAAAGTGGGGAGGCTGGGCGAGGCGTCCAGGGGGCGGGCCAGAGGACCACAGAGGATGGCTACTCTGCAGCCTACCCTGGCCCAAGTTCCCCGAGCCGTCCCAGACCTACCCCCAAGGTGTGAGTGTATGTGGTGCATTAAAAAGAAATTAGAGAGCAGGGGAGGCAAGCAAGAGGGTGATGGGGAAGAGACAAGGCCGTAGAGCCCTGCCATCCGCCCCACCACAGAGCTCATCGTTCCCGCCCCCCACCTGCTCTCGGGGCCCTAGCTGTCATGTCCCTATATGTGCCTAAGAGTAACTATATACAGTGACGTGTGGAGTATGTGAAGTGCACAGTAAGAGGCAGTCTGGTGTGGATCCAGCCCATGAGGAGAGAGCAGCGGGGGAGACAGGTAGTAAGACCACCGGTACTGTTGCAGAGGGCCCCCAGAGCCCAGAGGCAAGAGGCCGAGGTGGGCCCACACGAACCCGACCGGCACGGCCAGCACCGAAACCCCCAGAAGTCGCAGCACTAGACCAGCGCCCCGGCAGACGCCGTAGCCCCACCACGGGCCAGCCGCATGCAGCACCCCGCCCCGGAGGGAGGACCAGGCCGCACCACCAGGGAGCGAGGGCCATGAGCCCCCACGCCCACCCCGAAGCCGGCACGTCCAGGATGCAGGGCGCCCACCCCGCAGCACCACTGAGACCCCACCCACCCCACCACTCCCCAGGACAGCACCAGGCCCGGACAGAAGCCCCAGCCAGCAGAAACTAATCTCCAGTGGCGGCACACAGGCAAGTACCAAGGCCTGTGCCCGGATGAGCCAGAGCCACCCCCCCAGAGAGACCACCCGGCCCCCATGCCAGACCCCCAGGCAGCGGAGGGCCCCCAGCCCCCCCAGGGGAGGGAGAGGGACGAGGACGAGCGGCCGGGTAGGAGAGGAGGGAGGAGGAGGGAAGCAGAGCAGGAAAGGACAGGGGAGCGACCGGAGGGCCGACCCACCCCAAACCCCAGGGCCAGCCAGGGCGCCCCAGAAGAGACCAGCCGCCGCCACCCCCAAGGCCCCAGGAGAGTGCACAGACCCAGCAGACCCAGGACTCAAAGGGAGAGACACCGGGGACCCCCACCCCCAGGCAGAGGGGCCCGAGCCATGCCGGCCCTGCAGAGCCAGAGAGCAACCCCAAGAGCAATAGAGAAAGGACACCACCAGTGCATGCACACAGCCTTGAAGTCCATGGTGCCATCCTACTTAAAAAGGTAGAGGGTTAATAAACTGAAATAAAGCAGAGAGAAGTCAGACCATACACACAGACAGAATAATAATTACAATTTTATGAGGGAAATGGCATACGCCCACATACAAGCGGAGGCTATAGATTAATATTTATTGATTTAATAAATGGAGACCATTTTTCTTTGAAGGAGTCCAATTGGTTTTTTCTGATAGCAGATATTCTCTCTAGTGAAATGTGTTCTGTGAGGAGATTCAGCCAATGGATGATGTTGAGGGCTTTCTTATCTTTCCAGTTAACTAAGATAGTTTTTTTGGCGATGGCGATAGCTGCAAGTGTGGGTTGGATATGAATGTCTGGAAGGGCTGTTTGCGTTAGATCACCAATTAGGCAAACGTTCGGGGAATGTGGAATCCCGCAGTCCAAAATATTGGAGAGTTTCTGCGTGATTGTTACCCAGAATTGATAGACGGGTGTACAAAGCCACAGAGCGTGAAAGTAATTGTCAGTCATGTTTTGGGTGCATTGCGTACATGTGTCTGAGCGTGAGAAGCCCATTTTATACAGTTTATATTGCGTTATATGCGTTCTGTGAAGCACCTTAAATTGGATCAATTGTAAGTTGGTGTTTTTAGTCATTTTAAATGTGTTTTCACAGATTTGGGTCCAAAAATCAGAGTCAAAAGATTTGGATACGTCTTTTTCCCATTTTTGAGTTGGTAGGTGTATAGAGTGTGTCTTTGAGAGTAAACCATAAATTTTTGAGAGATTCTTCTTATTTCTTGGAGAGAGTTTCACAATGTAGTCGACAAATTCAGGTGGCTGTAAATCCGTTGGCTGTAAAGTAGTCTGAAGCGATGGAATTCTACTTGTAATAGTCTTCTTTACCTGTAGGTACTGAAGAAAATTTCCATTTCTTATTTCAAATGTTTGGAATAAGTTTATATATGTCCTAAATGTGTTATCATCCAGAAGGTGATGGAGGTGAGTGACTCCTCTCTCTGCCATGTGCTGAAATAAAGAGCTATTTTGTTGTTTGCAAAATCAGGGTTGTGCCAGATTGGGGAGAGTATACTGGGTTTTAATTGGGAGCGTGTGGTTTCCAGTGCTTTCCACCAAGCAGACAAGGTGGAAGCGATCATAGGGTTCTTGAAGCAGGAGTGATGTTTAAGGGCAGAAGTGATAAAGGGAAGGTCAGAGATTTTGATCTGGTTACAATCTAACTGTTCTAGTTCCAGCCAGGAGTTATATTCTTCATGAGGATGTATCCATTTGGTGAGATATTGTATTTGGTTGGATAAATAATAATACATGAAGTTGGGAGCCTCCAGTCCCCCTTCGGATTTATTCTTCTGGAGGGTAGTCAAACTGATTTTAGCCTTTTTATTCTTTGAGTAGAATTTACCAATAGCGGAGTCTAATGATTGGAACCACTTTGATGTGGGTTTAAATGGAATCATGGAGAAAAGATAGTTGATTTTAGGTAATATTTTCATTTTGACTGTAGCTATTCGTCCCAAAAGGGAGATGGAGAGGTTGTTCCAACGCCTCAGATCATCACAGACTTTGTCCAAAAGTGGAGTGAAGTTCAGGTGAACTAATTCTGAGAGTTTGGAGGAAATATTTATGCCCAGATATCTGATGTTGCCAGTAGGAAAAGAATAATGCGAGTTTTGGGCTGCGGGCTTCCACGAGTTTTCTGTTAAAGGTAATATAATTGATTTTGACCAGTTGATGGAGTAGTCTGAAAGACGCGAGAAGGTTGTGATGAGGTTAAATACTTCCTTTACTGAAGTTTTGGGTTCTTGTAGATAAAGTAAAATGTCATCTGCGTATAGGTTAATTTTATGTTCAGACTCCAGAGCACAGATACCTTTGATATCGGTGTTCTGACGTACAGCTGTTGCTAATGGTTCGATAAAGATTGCAAACAATAAGGGAGAGAGTGGGCATCCCTGTCTCGTTCCCCTTTGCAGACTGAAGCTTTGTGAAGTGATCCCATTAGTGGTGACTGTAGCCTTGGGTGAGTTGTACAGAGCTGATACCCACTGGATAAATGATTCTCCGAAGCCAAATTTGTGGAGCACAGCAAAGAGAAAGGACCAATTAACTTTGTCAAAGGCTTTTTCTGCGTCCAGTAACATAACAATAGCTTCTTTGTTGTGGCGTTGCGTCAAAGAGATTAGATTTAGAAGTCTTCTGATGTTGTTGGTGGAGTGTCGGCCATTTATAAATCCTGTTTGATCGCTGTGAATTATTGATGGGATGATTTTCTCCAGCCTAGAGGCGAGAGCTTTTGAGATAATTTTGATGTCGGTGTTGATTAGTGACAGAGGTCGATAGCTAGAGGGAAGCGTAGGATCTTTGTCTGGTTTCAATAATAATTTAATTGCAGCTGTATTCATGTGCGGACTGATATAACCATTATTTTTAATCTCTGTCACTGTCCTGAAGAAAAGGGGTGCTAACATTGACCAAAAATGTTTAAGAAATTCAGCAGGGAAACCATCAGGACCAGGTGCCTTGCCTGCTGGCATACTGTCTAATGCACATTGTAATTCTTTCATAGTCAATGGAGCATCTAATATGTCTCTGTAATTTGACGTTAGTTTGGGCATGTTTAAATTGTTGAGAAAATTATGAATATCTTCCATGTTTGGGTTAGCTGCTGCTGAGTATAAACTCTGGTAATAATTACAGAAGATCTGGTTAATTTCCTGAGGTGACTGAGTATATTTTCCTGAGGGATCCTGAATTGCTGTTATGAATGATTTTTCTTTATTGCGCTGGAGTTGGTTCGCCAGAAATTTTCCTGATTTATTATTGTGTTCGAAATCATTATATCTTAGTTGTTGTAATAAAAACTCTGTTTTCTTGGATAGGATATTATCGAGGTTTAGTTTTGCATTTTGTAGTTCGGACCATAATTGATCACTTGGGTTTATTGCATAATTCTCTGTAAGTTGTTTAATTTTTTCTTCAATTTCTTTCTCTGTTTGTAGATCTTTTTTTTTCTTGTATGAGGAGTACGATATTATTTTACCTCTGATTACGGCCTTTCCAGTTTCCCAAAGCAAAGATGGGGGTAAGTCATCAGAGTCATTGTTTTTTAGAAAGTCTGCCCACTCACTCCTTATTACTCGATCAAATTCTGGATCTTTGAGTAGAGAGATGTTGAGGCGCCAAGTCTGAGGAGGTTTAGGGATGGAATCTGTTTGCAGGCTGAGTGATATTGGTGCATGGTCGCTGATAATGATTGGGTGGATTTTAGTAGTAACTTTATGTGCGATAGAGTTATTTAAGAGGAAAAAGTCAATTCTTGAAAATGTTTTGTGTACCGCAGAGAAAAACGTATAGTCCCTCTTTGTAGGGTTTTTGAGTCTCCAGACGTCGTCTAGTCCGAAATCTTTCATATAGTCATGTATGACTTTAACTGATTGTGACTGTTTAACGTGTATTGGACTATTAGATCGATCTACTGAAGGGTTTAAAACTATGTTGAAGTCACCACCGATAATAGTTATTGAGTTAGCAGATAAGTCTGCTAAGTGAGAGAAAACAGTGTGAAAGAAGGCTGGATCTTCATTATTCGGAGCATAGAGGTTTACAATAGAATATAATTTATTAAAGATTGTTGCCTGGATAATAATATATCTGCCCTCTGAGTCCGTTACTGTACTGTTTAAAGTGAATGGAATTCTCTTATGGACTAGAATGGAGACCCCTCTTTGTCTGCTGTTATAACAAGATGAAAAGATGATACTATAATTCGAGTCTGATAAACATTTTTCTTCCGACTGTAGTAAATGTGTTTCTTGAAGGAGCAAAATATCTGCTTTTAATTTAGAGACATAGTCCATGATTTTAACTCTGTTTGTTTGTGAGCGTATGCCATGAACATTCCAGGCTACGATATTAAACTTGAACATACAGAGAGAAGATGTTCTGTCACTGAGTATGTAGCAATACAATATAACATCTGTGTGTGTCCTTGTGAGCTGTCTGTTGCTGTCTGTGAGCTGTGAGTGTTGGAGAGAGATGCATACAGCAGGTCAGGATCTATATATACATGATATAATAGCACATATTTGCCTGAAAAACTATCAACAAACACATTATAAAACATACAAGCACAATAAACATGGGGGGTACATGGAGTGTGAGTGAGAGTGTGGGGGGTGAGTGTGTGAGAGGGGGAGAGAGCTAAAGGGAGACATATAGAGAGGGAGAGAGAGAAAAGTAGAAGGAGGAGGGGGTTCTCCAGTGGGGAGTGTAGGTTAGGAGAGTGAGACATTTACACCTGTGAGTTTTTTTTTTTTTGTTTGTTTTTTTTTTTTAATAACATTTTCTAACATAAATGACTAAGTGATATATTAAACGTTTAAGCCATTTTTTTTTTTTTTAGAAGAGCCAGGGGGTAATGGAGGGTTCCAGAAATAGCTGCCCATCTATGTACAGTTTGTCCACAACCAGTGCAGTCCGTTTACCTTTCTGTCTGTGTTCTTTCATGATGGGGTATAATACTTTGCGCCTCTCGTTGATTTCCCTGGGAAACTGGTCGTTCATTCCGAACGACGTGCCTTTCAGCTCCCGTCCTTTGCTTCTTACGAGCACTTTCTGCTGGAAGTGCTCGAACTTTGCAATGATGGGACGGTGTCGGTTTCCTCCTCGGGGTCCGAGCCGGTGGACGCGGTGGAAAGTGATGTTTTTCACCGTTTCCGCAGGGATTTTAAGCGCCGACACCATGAAGTTTTTAACAAGGGTCTCTGGGTTATCCGGTGTGGACTCAGGGATACCAGAAAAGATCAGGTTGTCCCGCATGCTCCTCGACTGGATGTCCAGGACGGTCTCCCTCAGGGTTTTGTTTTCTTTTTTAAGTGTATCCACCTCTGAAGTGACCGCTGTCAGCGTGGACCGGAGTTCGGTGTTGTCCCTCTGCAGATCCTCTATCTGCTGGTGGGTGAACTCCAGGCTTGCTTTCAGGTCTTTTATCTCCTGGTGAAGCAAGCTAAGGATATCGAGCTTCTTATTAATTGACTCGAGAACACTTACCTGGATATCCGTGACCTCCAAGTCTTGTGTGTCCGTCGAGGAGTCTGCCTTCTTCCTCTTGCTCGGGTTGGCGTCTTCCATCATGCACCGGACGAAGTAGTCGTCAATAAAGTTCTCAAGGTCCTCCACTGTGAGCACTACCGTTTCCGATCTTGAGCAGGCTATTTAGTTAGGTTGTTGTTTTATTTATTTATTTATTTTTAATACAAATACGTCGAGATAACGGCGATTTGTTTACTTCTCATCTAGCAGCTGGGAGCCGCCATGTTGAATTTCGTCACTCTCACTGAATCTCGCGATCTCACAGCATCTCGCGATCACCCATCTGCTCTGAACTTCTGTTGGATAGTCCCGGAATTTTTTTTGTCACATAACCACTGTTCCCTCTAAGCTGCGCGCGTGCGCAATTGCGCACTGCTGACACGGTCTCTGCGCACAGAAAATCTGCGCTGCGCATAAAAAAAAAAATCCAACCTAAATTGTAAATAAAATAAACACCTAACAATTCGTTCTGTGCTATTTTTCAATGTGAGTCAGTGAGTGACCGGTGACTGGCTGCTGCAGCCAATGATGCGATTCACATACGTATTTACCATAGACTGTATATAATGGTATTTACGCAGCTAATCAACGTCAGACGTCCTTATGTGCAGCCACCGTTGTTCTCATAGATATGAATGAGTAGATAGGCCACGCCCCTTTGAGCTGCGTGCTACGGTGAGGCTAAGCTAGTGGGGGCAAAGTTTCAGTGCATTCCGTTGATGTAGACGGCGTGAAAACGGAAACAACAAGTATGCCGGCTCAGTGTGCTGCATACAATTACACACTGTGCCGTACGATTGAGACAAGGAAACTTGGAATGACTTTTCATAGGTAAGAATAGTTTTTGGCTCGTTTTTCATTATGAAATCTTGTTGAGAGCTTCCAGTCTATGAGAGCTAACTAGTTAGCCACTAGCAAAACGCAAAGGCGAGCTAGCAGCTTGACAACAAAATACCAGACGATTAATAGTAGCTGTAGTATAGTTGTACAAGCAGTAGTAGTAATACTAAAAGTACAAGCAGCAGTAGTAGTATAAACAGCTGTTCTAGAAGTAGTATCAGCATTTGTAATAGTATTACAAGTTGTAGTAGCAGTGCCAGTATCAGCAGCAGTAGTTAGTGTACTACCACTACTACTAGTAGTAGTCACATTGCTATTACTACCACCAATACTACCAGTAGTAGTTATAAAGCCTAACTCATGTATATCCAGATTACCATCTATGTTCTTCCTCCAAACCCATTTTATGATTGGGATTACAGGCAGTTCTTTAGGACTGCTCTCAAATAATTGAAATGTTACTAAACAAGGTTATACTTATCAAATTAAATAGCTCTGGTCTCCAGTATAGTGGCGAATTAGGTTCTTTGTACTTAATTTATTAGCATGATTTCTTTTTAATATGTTGTGTACAGACTTAATTACTTCTCTGTCTACTTTTCTTACTCCATGTAGGTTTCCCAGAGACTAGGGGTTGAGGAGGAATTGGAAGTTTGTCGGCTTAGACCTGGTGTCATTCCATTAGTGTTAAACTTCCCGGCTCATCTTGGAAGAGTACGTGCCAGAAAGACCACGACCAAGCAGCCTTGAGATCTTAGGCAGCGTCTCCCTGAGGTGGATGTTGACGGTGTTCACAGTCAGGTCTGTGGTAATCCTGTCAAAAAACAAAACAGAAAAAAAATCTAGATTATAAATCAACATGTAACCAAAGCACTCTGTGTATAACACCATAGTATAGGATGTAGTTCAGAAAATGTCAAAGTATAGTATGCTTTACTCAAGAATAACATAGTATGGCCTGAAGTTCATAGTACAGCATGTTGGCAAGAAAAAACAACAAAACATAGATTATTATGTGGTTCAAAAAGCGCAAAATGATAGGATGTTACCTAAAATTGTCATGTATGTGGTTCAAAAAATGTCATAGTGCAGTATATTGTAATTCAAGAAAACAGGAGTATAATATGTCATCTAAAAAATGCCATAGAATAATAATTTCATTGCACCAGTAAAAGTATAGTAACTTTTAAAACTGTTCGAATTCTTATATGTTGCTAAAAAAAACTAAAACAAAAAAAAGTCACAGTAATATGTCAATTAAAAAAGCCTATAGTATAGCGTGTCGCCCAACAAACATTATAGTATAGCATGTCGCTCTAAAAACGTCACAGTATAGCCTTTAGTCCACAGCTGTCAGTAGGTGAGGAGCAACACAAAAACAGTCCAAACGCTGGTTTCCAGAGGGTTAGACGAGAATTTATTTGAAAGAGTAAGTTTACAACAACACAACATGTGAGGGGGTTAAAAACAAATGGGTGTTAGTAAAATAAAAATAAATAAACAGAACTAAAAGTGAACTTCACGTTGACATTGATGGGCATTCCAACCAGGAACAAAGTAAAAGATAATCAATACGAAAAAAAACCTCTTCCTGTTCACCTCTTAAAACCCAAAACACACCGCAGTAGCACCCTAAACTAAAACTTTCAATGGGTTCCCTGTTTTCCTTTGTGAACAATTCAAAGGTCCCTCTCTATCTCCCCACACATCTACCAACCACTGGAACACATCTCCAAAGTTCTGCCGGACCAGCCCAGCTTCCCCTCAGAAGAAGTGCTGCCATCTGCCAGATGAAGGAGCCTTTTGAGAGGCAGCTGGCATCGTGATTGGACTGTACTTTGGTCTGTTCCAATCCAGCTTCAGCTCCAGAGACGGCAGGCGGGACGAGTCAACGGAGGCCGGGTGGACGAAGGCATGCAGCTGAGTACAATCCAGAAAACAACAGAGGAGGAGTGCAGCAGCCCAGGGCCAGAACAAACAGAGTAGCATCGTATGTCTCTTAGAAAACATCATAGTATAGCCTTTGGTATGAAAAAACAGCATAATATACATTGTATATTGTACAAAAAACAAGTCAAAGGAAAGAGACATACATTGTAGAATTGTAGTAATTGTGGACTGACTGATTTACTGATTATTAGTATTTTATTTTTTACTGATTTACGATAATAAATACATATAAAAATGGCGCTACTTTGGCTCTGAACCTTTATCTACCTGTGGTCGCTCTGTCTTCTGGAGTGATTTGATTGGTTATACGTAACAAGTAAAACTCCTTTAACTTAACATCTGTAAACAAAACAAAAACACATCAACAAAGTCTTCTGTTAAAGTTTGTGTTCTTCTAAGTTTAACTCCAAGATTTTGAATACTTTCATTTACTGCAAATGAATATCTACTCCAAATGTCTCACTAATAATCATTATCAGCCTTAAAAACCCACAAAACACCCCTTTATACTCGACCACACTTAGTACAGTCTGGTTCCCCCTTCTATAAATCTGCTTGGAATCTTCCACTTCCTGTTTGTCAAAGTGGCCTTCTACTTGGACAGGTTTTGTTGGAGCTCATGCAACAAACATTTTGGGTAACTGCGCTTTAATATGGATGGATGACACTGAATTAGAGTCTGTTTTAATGAGACTGAGTTAAGATGTGTAGCTCTGTCATTAAATAGGAAATTATTTCTCAGAATTCACAGAAAAGTCTGAAATGTTTGCTAGGTTAGCGTCCCACATGTTCTTTGGCTCAGCTAAAGCTAACTCTCGCCAACTTCTGGATCTCTTGAGTTGCTTGTTGTTAAAATATCTTGCTATAGGTGCTGAAGCTCAAAAAGTCTGAGATGTTTGTTCAAAATAAGCTCATTCTCAAGTCTTATCTGAACTGTCCTCTTTTGTTTGAACTTTCCCTAAACTTAGGAGTTAATGACAGAGCAGCACATCCAGACTCAGTCTCATTTATGTAGAGATTAAACTTCAGTGTGATTCATTGATGTTGAAGTGCAGTTTTTCAAATGTTTGTTGCACATGCTCCTGACCAAACCAGTCCAGGTGGAAGACGATGTGAAGACAAAGCTCCAGAGGATGAATATCACACATTTACATAGGAAATAAATGTCCTTTAATTAGACATTGTCATGCAAATGTTGGATTTCCCTTTAATGATGTTCAAATCTTTGTTGAGTGCTTTGTTGATGTTGGTTTCTAAATGTTTTTTGACATTCGGCCCCAAAGATTAAAACCTTCTACGGCTCACAAGCTGCAACAATTCACACATTATCAACTATCTTTCTGACTAAACTAAGATAAAAAGTGAAAAACTGCCTGATTCCTGCATCATGAATGTAAATCTTTTTGGTTTTTATGACCGTAAACTGAATATATTTGGGCTTGATATTTTATAAACCAAAACAAGAAATGAATTACTGGAGAAAACGACAGATTAATGGACAAAGAAAATGTGTTTTCTAACATATATGGCTGAATTACTCCAACATTACAAGATACATACAATTTTAATTCAATTTCATTTATGTAACGCTAATTACAGGTCAAATTGTCTCAAGATGCTTTATTATTATATTTTTTGTCACATTTAAAATATGACAAAGTAAGAAATTTAAACCTCTTGACTAATCCAATTTATTATTTAGTTTTTAAGAGACTAATTGACAATTGAAACTTTCTCCACTAAAACTAATAAACATGAGGTCAAATAGAAGGAACAGTTTTAAATACTGCAGTCCCACGACGACAAGAATAAAGTTTCTCAACAAAAACTAAATCTGCTGGTGGATTCCATTAAAGTCCTAATAAAGGATAATTAAGTGTGATACTAAAGGTTTGTGGTGCTAAAAATCTCAAAGTAAAGATATCGAGTTGAACATTTGGATGGAGGTTGATAAAAGTTGACCTTCTTTCATTTCTCTGGAGCGACTCCATGGATTTTATGGATGGTGGTTAAAGACCTGCTCTTCTAGTGGTCTCCCTTCTAGTCGCTGTAGAAAGTCAGTCCATCCTGGCCGACTTCGACACCTCACAACTTGTTCTGCCTCCGACCTGGTGGAAACTCAAGAAACTCGGGAAAACCTGTCGAGACTCGAGGAACTCATTGAGACTCGAAGAACTCGTCGGGCGGGGGAAGGTGTGGTGGGCAGTGGGGGGAGGTGGGGGAGTAGAGGGGGGAGGCCGCCACCCACCTCCCTGCCTACTCTCCGCCCTGACTCCACCCAGACTCCGCCTTGGCTCCGCCCATGTGGTCACTTCAGGAACTACGATGCCAAAGGGACGACGAAATTATTTCTTTTTATCTGATCTGTAGCTCAGTGAGTTAAGGATTTGCCTATGGAGCTGCAGGTCGCTGGTTCAAGACCAGGCACTTCTTAAATTTTCTCAAAATACTGACAAAGACAATGAAAGAAAAAGACCAGTGGTGGGTCTTGAACCTGCGACCTTCCAGTTGGTAGTCTGTCTTCTTATCCCCTGAGCTACTGGCTCAGATACTAATTCTTCTTTTTTTTGCGCATTTATCATCTATTTTTTGTCGTTTTTGAGTTTTTTTTTTAACTCGGGTTTCGACTCGACCATTTTTCTCAGGAGGTTGGACTTCAGCCTTTGTGCTGGAGGGTTGAACCCTCAGTTCCAAGACTTTCCAAAGCCTCCACACCTCCCAAGTCCTCAGGACCTGAGCTTTCAGACAGTCCAAGGACTGATATCTTCTAAGTCCCACAGTAGTTCTCTGTTAGTTTGAACTTTCAGACAGTCTGAGGACTGAAATCTTCTAAGTTCTTGAGTAGTTCTCTGTTAGTTTGAACCTTTCGACAGTCTGAGGACTGAAATCGTAAAAGTTTCTCAGTACTTCTCTGTTAGTTTGAACTTTCTGGTTAACAGAAGCCTTAAAACTTGTGACCATGAGTCTTGATTTCACATTTAGACAATCCATCTGAGTTCTTCTCAGACTTTCACCTGTGGGTTTTTTAGAAACCCTGAACAAACTTTGATTCTCTTCACTGAACAGTAAAGTTTGTGGAGATCAGAAGGTAACATTAGTTTGATAAATGCCTTCAACTACTAGTAGACTTAATCTGGAAAGCAGTTTTCTGAAATGAGTTCTTAGTAAATCTATCCACAATCAAACCAAGAACACAGAAAGAGGAAATGTTTGAAGAAACAACTTGATGTTTTCATTTCAGACTAGAAAACGCTTTAAGATTTTTATCTGTTTTTGCTCTTTTTGATCATTTCATTGTCTCTTCTGTTTAATTTGATCTTCTAAAGTCTAACTGGTGTCTTTTCAAATGTTTTGTCTTTAGTTTGATTCTTCTTAAACGTTTAGTTTTGCTCTTTTCTCACCTTTTATTCTTTTCTAATGTCTGATTTGATTTCCAAATGTTTTGTCTTTTTAATGTTTAATTGTTTTTTCAAATGTTTTATCGGCTTGTTTGAGTTTTTTTTTCCTTTCCCAATATTTAATGTTTCGATTAAATCTTTAAGGTTTTTCTTTTTAAATGTTTTACCACCTTTTAATGTTTAATTTTCTTTTTAAATGCTTCATTGTATTTTCTGTTTAATTCCTATTTGAAGTTTTATTGTCTTTAAGGTGTAATTTTCGAATTAAACATTTAATTTTTTAATTAAATGTTTTGTCTTTTTAAAGGTTTAATAATCTAATTAAATGTTTTGCATTTTTAAAAAATGTTTAATATTCTTCTCGTTTAATTGTATTTTTTAAATGTTTAATTATGGAAAACATTTTATCTGTAATTTTTAATATTTGTATTTTTAAAATTTAGTTTAATTTCATAATGACATGTATTGTATTTCGTTGAATTATCTAATATTTATATCCAATATTTTGTCTGTTTAATATCATTTAATTGTATTTAATGTTTAACTATATTATTCGATAAACAAAACATTTAATTAGATTATTAAACCTTTAAAAAGACAAAACATTTAATTAAAAAATTAAATGTTTAATTCGAAAATTACATCTTAAATTTCTTAAATTTTTTTAATAATAAAACTTTTTAAAAGTTTTATTGTATTAAATGTTTTTTCCTTTGATTTAATTGCTTTTTGTTATGAAGTTTATTTCTTTAATCTTCTTTTTCTGTCAAGATTTTAACCCCAACCTTAAAAATGAAATAAACCTTAAATCACAATGAAAATACATCTGTTGTCACAATCATGAGTTAGTCAATTATTCAGTTTATCAATTCAACTTTATTTGTTTAGCACCTTTCACACAGACGACAAAACTAAACAAGCAAAGAGACAAAACTGCTAAAACTATGATTAAAACTCAAAAACAAACAAAAAAGATTTAACATGGTAATAAAATATTTTGTGTCCAGGGGATGGAGGAAGTTTATTGAAGTCTTCCTGGGCTCACATGGTAAATCATTTAAAATATAAACTTGATATTCAGTCCAAGGAAACTGCAGAGCGACAGAAGAACCAACAATATCTCCCGTTTTCTCCTTTAATGAGTCGACTTTTCTTGTGCTTTCAGACCAAAGAACTACAGACTCTTCACAACCTGCTCAAACTCTTGGTACAGGACCTCACCACACGGGTCAAGAAGGTTTCTGTCTCATTTCTACTCTGAAGCTCACCTTCTCCTGCTCAAACTGCTGACAAATGTTTCTGCTGCTCTAAAGTCTGGTCTCCAGAACTTCCTAAAAACTCTCAAAGTCTCTTCTGCTGCAGGTTGCTTTGTAGAACTGTTCCAGAAAACCTCACTAAACCACATGGAGGAGCCTCAAGATAGTCGTCCAAATGAAACCATACAAAAACCAAACTAGCACAACCCAAATGCTAAAGTCTCCTGCAGCCAACCAGAGAAGCTCTGAGAACAGAGAATCAGGACAGGAACTCTTACCTTCTGGACAACCAACGTTGGTTCACAAACAAGAATACAGAATGTGTCTGACCAAAAACCTCTGAAGACTCACTACAGCCAAGATAAAGACACAACTCAGCTGCATCAAATCCACTAATCACTGCACACATTAGCACCATGTGCTAACTGTGGCTAAAGAACCACATTTACCAAGACAACTATCCAGTACAAAGCCCTAAAACACACCAAGAAACACATTAAAGACGATTTTACTGCTGGAAGCTGCAAGCCAACGCCTAAAGAACAAACTGAAGCAACGGAGCCAAACCCAGTTCAGTGGTGGAGAAGCAGAGGAAATGTTTGTCTGCAGCTAAATAAAGCAGGAAGACACTGAGCTGCTCAGGTGTTCCTGATAACACCAAGCAGCCACCTGGACAGCCAATAGGAACACAGCTTCCTGGAAGTCCAGAGGGCTGGGTTAGTGAAGGAAATTTAATTTAAAGTTGAAGCAGAAAGTTAACAAAGAAAGTTGAAAACCACCTTCTGATACCTGAAATCTCTGAGTTTTCACACAAAGAACACCTGAACATGTCAAACTGGTTCCATAGTAGAACCATCATTGTAAAAACGTCATACTATGGTGTGTTGCTCAAAAAACATTAGGACCCGGCTGTCAGGGGACAAACATGTAAGAAACATGAGAATAGAGAGAACCCAACCAGTAGGTCACAGTTTATCATCCCCCAGTCATCTCCTGAAGTCCATATGGTGAGAGACATCAGTATCTGGTTGTTAATTTACCAGAGGATGCTTATAATCATGCTGATGTGGTCTGTACTCTACAGTATTTTAGTGACTCAATAAATGCCTAAGTTGTTTTTTTTAAAATGCTTTTTAGTTTTTAATAAACATTTAACAGCCTATATGTAATCAATAAATGGCCTTTGCCTATCTTAAGAAAAATTCACTCAGAACTCTGATATGTTAACAGTACTAAATAAATCAATAAATACATGCATACACACAAAAATAAGTTAATACATTAACTGTGTTAACATAAGATTTAGATTTTTAAAAAGTTGTTTATGTTTTTGCAGAATCCAGTATTGCTCACTGGTTGGTCATTACATTTTGTTAGTTTGATTTCACTGTTTAAAATGATGCCACCTCTTTTCAGAGAGAACCTGTGATAATAAAACAATACAAAATTTTTAGTTCTGTGTTAATAAAGCACTTAAAGCTTTAAGTATGGCTAAATGTTTTTTTCAAAATTAAATATATCACTCCTTAGGTGGTAGTGGCCCCAAGTTCAGTAAAGTTGGAAAGATATTCACAGATTGGGACTTCCAGCATCAATAACTCATTAGATATAGGTTGTCAAAACATAAACGGTGCATCTTTCCCATCGTTGCAAGGCAGACAATGTGCTACAAGCCCAGTTTTATCAAAAGTAGCTGTCTTTCAAGCTACAGAATAACATTGGTGTCTATGGAGTGAACAGGGTCCGTCTGCAATTTGCAAAACCACTGCAACAGTAAAGAGAGACAAATATTCAATAACTTCACTCTTATACATTGTAGTGTCACTAAAATCACTGCAGCCTTCAACTGGCTCCTGTTGACAAAGTGTTTTAACAGAAATGTAAATGCTGTAATTTGATTCTTTTAATGAACCATGTAACTTGAATGGATGCGATGCTGGTGTGACCACAGTGCACACGTCTGATGTTGCTCACAGTGGTCCAAGGAACGCTCAGGGAGTTTGTGTGTTTGCTCAGACTCAGGAAAAATTAGAGGGAACATTGCCCATGAGGCATGTATACATGGTGACAAACTGTTAGAACTGCACTTGCGGATGTTTTATTGATATCTCACATGGCACATGTAGACTGTGAAATATTCATGCAGGTTATTGATCGCTGCGTAGTAACCGGATATTGTGTTGTTGTCAGACAACATGGCCGGGATCCTCACACGGAGGAACAGCTACAGCAGCCTCCAGAAGAGTGTCTACCACGTCCCCGTGGTCATTTCTGACGGAGAGTTCCCCATGCAGAGCAGCACCAACACGCTGACCATCAGGGTTTGCACCTGCGACCGCGAAGGCAACATGAAGCTGTGCAACGCTGAGGCGTTGACGGCGAGGGCAGGACTCAGCACTGGAGCCCTGGTGGCCATTTTGCTTTCCGTCATCATCTTGCTCAGTGAGTAGCGGCTGCTCTGGGAACACATTTGTTGTTCAGGTTGAGCTGTATTTAACCAGGGAGGCTTCACTGACAACAGGAATTTAAAGCTTCTTACTAAAGCAAAGCGACCACTGGCAGGTGTTTAAGAGACAGTTTCATATTTCGCCCCTTAATTTGATTTATCACTTCCTGTGGGCGGATAATCCTGCCAGTGACCACAGCTGTCTTTTTAATTTGATTCCAGCAGCAAAGATCTAAAGCATCTCAGCTATCTGAACAGGACACTGTGCTTTATTCAAATGTGGGCTTTATTTTATTGCATAGAACCACTGCCTGGTGCAGCTTTCAAGGTCAGATTTTGAACATGTATAAAGCAGCTAATTTCTATGTAAAGCAATAGAGAAGTATTAGTATCTTTAGCAAAAAACAAAGCCACACTTCCTCTGTGAGTGTTGTGATTCCAGCAACATTTTGTGTGCATGTGAATCCCTCCCACTGAATCTGACCACACCAAAAAGTGCAGTCCAATGTTCACCCAATGCCCAAAAAAACAAAACACACAAAAGTATTGTATTTATGTTATGTGCCTAATTTAGGTACAGTCCCTTCATTCCGACTGAGTCTTGATCTTTATGTCTGTTTCCACACTTGAGGAAGCAGCAGTGAAAGAAAAAGACGAGACCTGCAACACAGTAGTAGAAAACACATAAAACACCCAAAACGAGAGAAATCCAGATTAACTTTCTTAGCCTCCAGTTTGATCAGACTAGTTTATCACCGAGTATCTCCCCGTATCAAATCCCAATCTGACATCATTTTCGTAAATAATACACTTCAAGCATTTCAGATTAGCTGTAGCATGTGGGTGTGCCGCTTGTATTGTTAAATAATATAGTGTCCAGAGGAGGCAGGCAGTGTTGTGTTATCAAGCAGAGAGCATTGTGGGAGTTCAGGTAAAATAAGGGCACCATGACAAGGTCTCCAGTGATGCTTAATGACCTCTGAGTGCTGCATTTATGTTAAATGAAGTTGGGATTAACTATGTTAGCGGTTCCTACATCCAAGGGTCACAATATGGGTGACTTTTAACCCATGTTGTTCATCAAAGCGTTAAGAAGATTTCTGGAGTGTTTTTCACAGCCTCCTTTACATTATTTCATCATATGGCACGTTTTTACAACATGTTTGAAAAATCGCTTTTTTTTTCGACATAGTATAGTAAGGCGTTTTTTTTGCGCCAAAATTCATGATGATTTTTTTTCAAAGAAAACCTTTCTGGAGTGTTTTTCACGCCCTCCTTTACATTATTTCATCATATGGCACGTTTTTACAACATGTTTGAAAAATGGCATTTTTTTTCGACATAGTATAGTAAGGCGTTTTTTTTGCGCCAAAATTCATGATGATTTTTTTTTCAAAGAAAACCTTTCTGGAGTGTTTTTCACGCCCTCCTTTACATTATTTCATCATATGGCACGTTTTTACAACATGTTTGAAAAATGGCATTTTTTTTCGACATAGTATAGTAAGGCGTTTTTTTTGCGCCAAAATTCATGATGATTTTTTTTCAAAGAAAACCTTTCTGGAGTGTTTTTCACGCCCTCCTTTACATTATTTCATCATATGGCACGTTTTTACAACATGTTTGAAAAATGGCATTTTTTTTCGACATAGTATAGTAAGGCGTTTTTTTTGCGCCAAAATTCATGATGATTTTTTTTTCAAAGAAAACCTTTCTGGAGTGTTTTTCACGCCCTCCTTTACATTATTTCATCATATGGCACGTTTTTACAACATGTTTGAAAAATGGCATTTTTTTTCGACATAGTATAGTAAGGCGGTTTTTTTGCGCCAAAATTCATGATGATTTTTTTTTCAAAGAAAACCTTTCTGGAGTGTTTTTCACGCCCTCCTTTACATTATTTCATCATATGGCACGTTTTTACAACATGTTTGAAAAATGGCATTTTTTTTCGACATAGTATAGTAAGGCATTTTTTTTGCGCCAAAATTCATGATGATTTTTTTTTCAAAGAAAACCTTTCTGGAGTGTTTTTCACGCCCTCCTTTACATTATTTCATCATATGGCACGTTTTTACAACATGTTTGAAAAATGGCATTTTTTTTCGACATAGTATAGTAAGGCGTTTTTTTTGCGCCAAAATTCATGATTTTTTTTTCAAAGAAAACCTTTCTGGAGTGTTTTTCACACCCTCCTTTACTTTATTTCATCATATGGCACGCTTTTACATCATGTTTGAAAAATGGCATTTTTTTTCGACATAGTATAGTAAGGCGTTTTTTTTTGCGCCAAAATTCATGATGATTTTTTTTTCAAAGAAAACCTTTCTGGAGTGTTTTTCATGGCCTCCTTTACATTATTTCATCATATGGCACGTTTTTACAACATGTTTGAAAAATGGCATTTTTTTTCGACATAGTATAGTAAGGTGTTTTTTTGCGCCAAAATTCATGATGATTTTTTTTTCAAAGAAAACCTTTCTGGAGTGTTTTTCACGCCCTCCTTTACATTATTTCATCATATGGCACGTTTTTACAACATGTTTGAAAAATGGCATTTTTTTTCGACATAGTATAGTAAGGTGTTTTTTTGCGCCAAAATTCATGATGATTTTTTTTTTCAAAGAAAACCTTTCTGGAGTGTTTTTTACGCCCTCCTTTACTTTATTTCATCATATGGCACGTTTTTACAACATGTTTGAAAAATGGCATTTTTTTTACATAGTATAGTAAGGCGGTTTTTTTTGCGCCAAAATTCATGATGATTTTCTTTTCAAAGAAAACCTTTCTGGAGTGTTTTTCACGCCCTCCTTTACTTTATTTCATCATATGGCACGTTTTTACAACATGTTTGAAAAATGGCATTTTTTTTCGACATAGTATAGTAAGACGTTTTTTTTTGCACCAAAATTCATGATGATTTTTTTTTTCAAAGAAAACCTTTCTGGAGTGTTTTTCACGCCCTCCTTTACATTATTTCATCATATGGCACGTTTTTACAACATGTTTGAAAAATGGCATTTTTTTTCGACATAGTATAGTAAGGTGTTTTTTTGCGCCAAAATTCATGATGATTTTTTTTTCAAAGAAAACCTTTCTGGAGTGTTTTTCATGGCCTCCTTTACATTATTTCATCATATGGCACGTTTTTACAACATGTTTGAAAAATCTCATTTTTTTTTCGACATAGTATAGTAAGGCGTTTTTTTTTGCGCCAAAATTCATGATGATTTTCTTTTCAAAGAAAACCTTTCTGGAGTGTTTTTCACGCCCTCCTTTACTTTATTTCATCATATGGCACGTTTTTACAGCATGTTTGAAAAATCACATTTTTTTATGACATAGTATAGTAAGGCGTTTTTTTTTGCGCCAAAATTCATGATGATTTTTTTTTCAAAGAAAACCTTTCTGGAGTGTTTTTCACGCCCTCCTTTACATTATTTCATCATATGGCACGTTTTTACAACATGTTTGAAAAATGGCATTTTTTTTCGACATAGTATAGTAAGGTGTTTTTTTGCGCCAAAATTCATGATGATTTTTTTTTCAAAGAAAACCTTTCTGGAGTGATTTTCACGCCCTCCTTTACATTATTTCATCATATGGCACGTTTTTACAACATGTTTGAAAAATCTCATTTTTTTTTCGACATAGTATAGTAAGGCGTTTTTTTTTGCGCCAAAATTCATGATGATTTTTTTTTCAAAGAAAACCTTTCTGGAGTGTTTTTCACGCCCTCCTTTACTTTATTTCATCATATGGCACGTTTTTACAACATGTTTGAAAAATGGCATTTTTTTTCGACATAGTATAGTAAGGCGTTTTTTTTTGCGCCAAAATTCATGATGATTTTTTTTTTCAAAGAAAACCTTTCTGGAGTGTTTTTCACGCCCTCCTTTACTTTATTTCATCATATGGCACGTTTTTACAACATGTTTAAAAAATGGCATTTTTTTTCGACATAGTATAGTAAGGCGTTTTTTTTGCGCCAAAATTCATGATGATGTTCTTTTCAAAGAAAACCTTTCTGGAGTGTTTTTCACACCCTCCTTTACATTATTTCATCATATGGCACGTTTTTATAACATGTTTGAAAAATGGCATTTTTTTTCGACATAGTATAATTCAATTCAATTCAATTCAATTCAATTTTATTTATATAGCGCCAATTACAGTCAAATTGTCTCGAGACGCTTTACAGAACCCATA